>NC_139828.1:6853275-7153275 GCF_963691815.1 Echiichthys vipera
TTTATATTCATCCATATTTTATGATCTTGTCCAGAAATAATCTGATAATGTCACTCTTCAGTAACGACACAGTGAGAAAGCTTATGTCACATGATCTTCATCACAAATGGAGGTTATCCGGGTGTCATGGAACAGATGTTAAAGTTTTTTTTATTTTTTTTCTGAGCACTTTAAAGACTTCTTGTCCAATTTAGACTGAAAGCGTAGGTTTTATTTTTCCTGGTAGCTGTTCTGGAGCTTTCGATCACACCGCATGATCTTCACTGTGAGTTTCAGGAAAGAAAACTCTCAAATTTCACTTTATTTCACTAACTTCAGGGCATTTTCACTGCTGCAGTAACATTTTGAATGCAGGCCTTTCACAGAGCGGGCTGATGAAAGAGCTTCTTCATTTCCACCACTGAGGCGCCCTCGAGCAAGGCACTTAACCCCAAACTGCTCCAGCGTGTCTGTTCAGTGTGCAAAAGATCAGACGGGTGTGTGTTCCTGCTGCCGTCCGTGTGTGACGTGTATTTCAACCCCCTTGAGTCCTAAAACACGATTTCCCCCACGTCTTCCCCCTAAAACGAACCAATCATACATTGACCTAAACAACCGGGCTTTCCCCTGAAAAACAACAGCAGCACCAGAATGTTTAAAACCGTCTCAAGGTTCAAAGCGTAGGTGCAGGTGAGCTTTTTTATTGTGGAGCAAGGTCCCACCTCTGCTGATCAAATAATCCCACATTCCTCACGCTCATCAGTGAGTCCGATAAGTGTAAAAGTATGAGTCAGGGAAAAAGTGTCGGAGGAGAGGTCACTGCTGTGTGTGCAGGTGTTGTGAAACAGGAGCTTTCCACGTCGGGGCAGTTATGTGATATTGAGGTAATAAACATGGGCACTGGCTGCTCTTGAAACGTGACTTTTCCCACACTTTCGACTTTTTTCTTCTCCTTAAAGGGGACACTGATTTTGTGTGAGATAGATCCGAAAACATGGGATTCAACAAGCCGTTCAGATTCGATCCCCAAACCATCTGAGTATCTTCACCCACGGGTGGAGAACTACCGTTGCAAAGGTGTGCCATATATTCCTCGCAAGCCAATCGGTGCAGGCTGGGCTTAAAGAGACAGGCGCTAAAACACCTTTCAAACAGAGGAGGATGAGACAGGATATCAGGGGTGTCTAACTGATCCAGTAAAGAGCCGCTGTGGCTGCAGGTTTTAATTCCAACCAATCAAAAACCCACCTAGTCCAACAAGTAACCTGTGTGAGGGCAGTTCATGTGATTTAGTAAGTCGAGTCAGGTGATGTGGTTTAAAAATGTGGTGTAGTGGTTAGCACTGTCGCCTCACAGCGAGAAGGTTCCAGGTTCGCATCTGGGCTGGGGCTTCTGGAGTTTGCAGGTTCTCCCCGTGTCTGCGTGGGTTTTCTCCGGGTTCTCTGGTTTCCTCCCACAGTCCAAAGACATGCACGTGTTAGGTTAAGTGATGACTCAACAATTGCCCGTAGGCGCAGGACACATTGACTGGCATCCTGTCCAGGGTGTACCCCGCCTCATGCCCAATGTCAGCTGGGATCGGTTCCAGCCCCCCTCGACCCCGACAGGGACAAGCGTTTGAAGATGAATGAATTCAAACGGGACCAGATAATGTTTTTTAATCGTCATAGTAATACATGCATCAGAAGTTCATATTGAAGTCCCTTGTATTCGGAAAACAAAGGCAGGACTTCGCCGCTTTATTACAAGGATGCACCTGAACCGTTCAATAGAAACACAGAGGCCTGGGTTTAAGTTTCTTCTGAGGAACTGATCCTGAATCAGCACATTGTTGTGCACCTACTGTACAGTGTAGCAAGACGAGAATGAGATTCTCGCTTGATCTTAACCGTCCCTCTGCAAACAAAGGATCGTCTTTATGTACATAGCACTATGCAAATGGATAAAAGCAAAGCAGGAAATGTAGAATCAGAGGATTTAGCTGCGTTCGTCTGTCACCAACTGGCAGAATCAAGGAACTGCTGTGTGAAAAAGGAGACTTTATCAAAACCTCTCCCACCACCCACTGACGGGTCACACAGCCAACAGTCTCTGATGCCCCTGTGACACGACGTGTTCTGTGTTTTTCTGTAGAAAATCGTTTCCTCCGGAGACAAAGACAAAGATGACGGGCTTGACTTCAACGAGTTCTCCAAGTATCTGAAGGAACACGAGAAAAAGCTGCGACTTACCTTCAAGAGCTTGGACAAAAACAACGATGGTGGGTGGTTATCTTATCGGGCACCTACAGGTTTATGAATGTTGAAAAACGCTCAAACTAAATGCTGTTAATTGTCCTGTGTTTTTAATGTCAACAGGTCGGATAGACTTTAACGAGATAAAGCAGTCCCTTGGCGACCTGGGGATGGACATAAGCAAAGAGGAGGCGCAGAAGATCCTTCAGAGGTATTTCTGACTTTTTTGTAGCTGCTTTTCATTTAGGAGGGTCACTCTGCATATTTAGTGTTCTCTAAAGAGTTAGTTATGTGGGGAAAAGGCTCATGGGAATGTGCCTCCAAGCAAAAACCCTCATGAACCTTAAGCTAAAAGTGAAAGAAGGTGGGGTCCAGTGTGGGGGACTGATAACTGGGCTGGGGGCTGATGATAAAGGCACATGATAAAGAGCTGGCGAGACGTCTGACCCTGTTGGAGAACGTATCCAAACACGGAGGAAATAAGATCATTGAAAAGGAGAGAGTTTTCTCTTTAGGTTTGGTTAAAAAGTGTCCAATTAAAGAAACTAGTTTGTGTTAGCTTGGTCACTGTAGGTTTCCAAGTGTCCTCCAAAGGAGAGCAGCATGTTCTGTGTTTGAAAAAGCAAAATTAGAGGCGGCAGATGTACACGTTGTGACGAAAAGAGAGCTGAGCCAGAAGGCAAAGCTCTCGATCTACCGGTCAATCTTCGTTCCCACCCTCACCTATGGACATAAAAACTGGGTCATGACCCAAAGAACGAGGTCGCAGGTACAAGCGGCCGAAATGGGTTTTCTCAGGAGGGTGGCAGGAGTCAAGTTCAGCCATCCGTGAGGAACTCGGAGTAGAGCCGCTGCTCCTTTGCGTTGAAAGGAGCCAGTTGAGGTGGTTCGGGCATCTAGTAAGGATGCTCCCTGGGCGCCTCCCTAGGGAGGTGTTCCAGGCACGTCCAGCTTGGAGGAGGCCTCGGGGAAGACCCAGGACCAGGTGGAGAGATTATATCTCCACACTGTCCTGGGAACGCCTCAGGATCCCCCAGTTAGAGCTGGTTAATGTGGCCCGGGAAAGGGAAGTTTGGGGTCCCCTGCTAAAGCTGCTGCCCCTGCGACCCGACCCCGGATAAGCGGTTGAAGATGACTGAGTGAGATGAGTGAGATGTACACGAGTACGCTGCACGCTTGATAGTGAGACCTGAGAAAGAGAAGTGAAGCAGGATGTGCATGACTGTGAATCAGACAGAACGATATGTTTGAAAACCACAGAGAGGCGTTGATGAGTGTGCCAGCCGAACTGATACGTAGAGCAGACGAGGACATAGACTTTTATTTAGATTTTGGACCCTTTCAATGGTATTCCATCGCTAGGCAACAGCCTGAGTCATTGTTAACTTCCTGTCAGCTGTTGTCATTCACATTCACTGCAACAGGAAATAAACTGGGACACATTAAAATGTTTGTTTACAACTGTGAAATGGTCTCTTGAGCCAATCGCAGTGTTTGTTTACAATAACGTCCGGGTAGTAAACATCTAAGCTCTGTGCAAAAACTGGATCTACTCTTAACTCATTCATCTAAAATGAGCACTAGCTGTTAAGCCCGACCAGCGGTGAGATGATGCCGTTCGTGACGCTAGATTTGGTTTTAAAGACGCTACAAAACAACACAGAACATGAAATAAGCACAGAAAAGACGTCAGATAGGTCGGACAGAGGGGTTTAACTACCTAGATATCGTTAAACATTACAGTTAAGGCTGAAAATGACAACAGAAATGAACAAGTTTGCATATTTTACATATGTCCACGATGTAAATCAGCTGCCAGGTGTCCACCGAGTTAGTGATTTGTTGCTAGTGTGACGTCACAGTGATTTGGTCTATAGAGGAGACCTAAGGTTTCCTTCCTAAGTATACAATATAAATGTCATTGCGCGTTTGTTTGCTTCAATTCTGAAATTTGACTGAATGGTAAAGACTTTTTGCTGTTGGTGGCGGTTTGGATGATTTCAGTCTTCCTAACCTGACCTGCTTCTTGTTTGCATGCTCCCTCACCATCTGTCAGGCAAATCTCTCTTTCCCTCTGACAATTGAAAGGTGTCCACACATTCAAGCCTCTGTTGTTCTCGTTTCCAGCTTCTTAAATGTGAATAGTTTTCCCTCTGACGGTAAACTGAATATCTTTTGAGTTGTGGACAAATCAGGACATTTGAGGACGTCATCTCGGGCTTTGGGAAACACCGATCAACATTTTATAGACCAGACAACTAATCAGTTATTAAAAAGATCTCAGTTTTGTAACCAATTAACCTGTCCTGTTGTGTTGGGTCTTTGACTTTGAGGGAATCGGGCCTGGAGCATCCTTAAAAAGTCCTTGAATTTGATGTTTAAGAAGGTGTGGGAAATTTTATGTCATCCCACGTCTCTCTCTCCCCTCAGTTATGGTTTTATGTAACTAACAAGGCAAAAATGGACAAAAAACATACAAAATCAGTAAGATATTGTTATGATCCTGTTAAATAAATCCGATAAATTTGATTTATTGTCCAGCTAGTTGCACGTGTTTGCTTGTGTGCTTCCAATAGACGTCCCCAGTCGTTTCCCTCCAACAATAAAATACAAAGAGCCTCTTTTATGTAAATCCATAAGTCATTTCCACCCACATGAGCCAATAAGTGAGCCCAGTTACTTGGACCTTAATTGGTTCAGGATGTAGATCAAAACAGCTCTTACATCATATGAAAGATTATCTGCTGTCTTTCTTTGTCGTACAGTATCGATGTGGACGGCACCATGACTCTGGACTGGAATGAATGGAGGGAGCATTTCCTGTTTAACCCCGCCACCAACCTGCAGGAGATTATCCGCTACTGGAAGCACTCCACGGTAAGAGGAGTGTGTGCGTGTGCGTGTGTGGGCATGTGTTTGTGTTAATGTGTGTGTGTGGGTGTGTGTGTGTGTGTTTGTGTGTGTATATGCGTGTGTTAGAGGGAGATAACTGTAATGATGGATGCTGGTTAACGTAGTGGTAAACTCAGACCAAAATATATGCCAAATGTAAAGATTTGTTGTGATGTTGTGGAGCAAAAGTTAATGCTTTAAAGTATTAATGTAATGTTTAAAGTGTTAATGTTGGTAAATACGTATCATATTTGTTTAGTTTCCTGTGTAAGAGGATTAAGCATGCTGTTCAGGCTCCCAAATTCCCTCAATGAGGAAAATGATTCAGCCCAGAAACAAAATTGTTAGCGTAAGAAATTCATTTTGATTATTTTCATTTTGCTCTGGGACCAAGGCCAACTTGAGCAGATCGAGGTCGCTCTAACATAGAAAAATAATCATGGGTTATAAACTTAATTTTAATAAAAAATGGAAGGTGGACGTGAAGGTCGAACCATCTTCATGCTCGTTGACTGTACCAGGCGTTACTTTAAAAAGCACCGCACTAAAAGGGAAAGTCTTGAAAGAGTAGTCAGCTGATGCCGCATTTGGACGGAGACTTTGGCAACAGATCAGCATCTCTGCGCCAACAGATTTGTTTCGAGGGAGGAGGTGAGAGAAGAGAGGAAGGGAGAAAGAAGACTTCACTTTTTCATGATGACCTGTTTCATTAACGATTAATCTGCTGATTATTTTCCAGATTAATCGTTAGGTCTCTAAAATGTCAGAAAATAGTGTGGTCCCTTTAAAAAGTCTTTGTTTGTCAGTTTAAAACCCAAAGAAACTCAGTTTAATATGATATAAAACAGAGAAAAGCAGGAAATCTCCATATTTGAGAGGCTGAAAAAACAGCATTTTGTGCTATTTCTACATGAAACATAACTTTATCTATTAATCGTGTATCAAAATATTGAGTTTTTCTTCTGTCGGTTGACTAATCATTGCTGCTCTATTCAGAAGTGGCAAGAAAACAATATTCAGCAGGGAATCGGTCCCGTTCTAGAAATTTCATCCTAATATCAAACAATATTTCACACCTAAACGTTTTGCAGCTCAAACAAATATTAACATCCCACGTTCTAAGTGAAAGTTCACATATAGATGGTTGCATTTATATAAAAATGATGTGATTCCTTCTACGGTTGCATGTCAGAGACACAGCCTGCTCCAGTCAATGGCTAATCTCTGACGTGTGTTGCCCCGTTCACCGGCACAACCTCGGGGTTAAATAAACCTGCGGCTGCTAAACTGAGGCGGAGATAAGCTCATTTAAGGGGGATGATCTCGTCAGGGGGATTGGGCCAGGTTGCTGAGAGAGAAAGTGAGTGGACAGGACAGGACAGGGGTGAGGCTGCTGAGGTGAGGCATCAGTGAGTTGGTAACCTCCACGGCATTGAGAGCTTCTCGCCATCTCCGGTACAAACTGCAGAGCCTCGACTTGTGACGGAGCACTTTCTGTCGAGGGTCCCGCTCAAGCAAAGTTTAAAAAGGAGCTTGTGCGACACTGGGAATCCATCGTACTGGACGGGCAGCTTGACCAAAGGCTTGAGATGGCCGTGGCTCTGCTGCGCCCTCAGCAGCAGCAGGGGAACTGGTTTTTCATCGCCTTTGAAGATGATGGGGAGATCAATGAGGTGGAGGTGGACATGGTGGGTGTATACTTTTAGCCTCATGAATGAAAACCTGGTTTTGATACATGAGCGCGGCCAATTTGAGCTTCTCGCAGATACTGAAAAATCCAGTATGTTGAATTAAAGTAACGATTTGTTTAAGGTAACTTAGAAAAGATTGCAAATGCAGTAGTTACCTGGATGTAACTCCAGTTCTATGAGTACGTGCTGATCCCTCTAGTTCCACTATAAAGTAGGCTGACACGTTAAATGTGCAGGAGCAAAATGTCTTTTTGCTTCCATAACGTTGAATATGGAAATAATATGATATCACAATCTTCTTCATCATCGCGACACTGCTACGACTTTGTTTATATATTGTTTTTATATTTTTAAATCTCTCTTTAAATGATAGGCCAATATCCCTGCGTTTGGAAATTGTAACGTAAACATTTGAGCTATTCTGATGCACTCCAATGCAACATCATTAAAATGTGTAATAATAAGTGTTTGTTGACACAGTGAGACAAAGGCGTTCATTCACCAGTGTCACTGTATTCAGCGATATTGCGAGGTGTTCCCTAATATTCTGTCCCTCCCATTAAATCACCACGTCTCTGACAAAGTTGAAGAGGACATCGTAGGATTCTCAAAGCTAGTGTTCCTTCCTTGAATATTATTCATGATTTTATGACATTGTTGTTCTGTTCTGCGTCTTTACGAGTACAGATGTAGCAGCAGTCTGTGCACAGGACAATATGTTGTTATAAATGAATCGCTACTATCGGTGTAAGGCTTCATATCACAAGAGGATTCATCCAAACTTGTTATTATTTAAAGGGTTTTAATTAGATCGCAGTGACAAGCGAGGTTAAAAACACTTTTGATTTAATGTCACTGAAACAACCGGTTTCATTAAGCGCCGTGCGATGATGTAATCGACTGCACAGCATGAACCTGGAGTTACGTAAGACCTTGGAGAAGAGCACCCTGTTTGTCTGTTCGAGGCGAAAGGTGCTAATTAAGCTGTTTGGAAGCTGTTATTCAATTAAACTAATCTCAAACGTGGACTTCCACGGGTTTGAAATGACAATTTGAAAAGATTGAAAGCTTTTAACAGTAAAAAGGCATATACACGTAAGTTTTTGAAGACAGTTTATAGAAGGGAAACACAGTTCACACAGTATCTAATTATAGGATTAAAGATATTGTGTTGTGTGTGTGTAGGTGCTGGACATCGGTGACAGCCTCTCCATCCCAGATGAGTTCACGGAGGAGGAGAAGACGACCGGCGTGTGGTGGAAGCAGCTGTCAGCGGGGGCTATGGCCGGCGCCGTGTCCCGAACAGGAACCGCCCCGCTGGACAGGATGAAAGTGTTCATGCAGGTGAGTCCAAACTTTCATCTTCCATTTGTTGTCTGTCATGTCCACTCTGTCAGAGGCTCTGAATGAATCCCATTTTGCATAATATGTATATTCTAATATATGACGAGTCATTAAGTAATTCTTAAAATGAATAAACCAACGGCAGTTTCATTGATGTTCCTTTGAGGTCAGGGTAAAAAACCTGATATATGAAATAAGAAAGGAGAGGGATCCTATTAAAACAACATTTGACGCATATTTCTGAGATTTGAACAAAATGAAACATGATTTAGGAAGGAATTTGCAAATTAACTCTTCATATCTTATGTTAGAAAAAATGTTAGAAGACATATTTAAGTTTTTTTTTTATACGTTTTTGATAATCCCTCAGTACGTACTACTGAAATATGGGCGACTGTGACTCAGTGCTAGAGTGGGTTGTCCTCCATTTGAGAGATTGGCGGTTCGATCCCCACCTTCCCTGGTCCTCATGTCGACGTGTCCTTGGGCAAGACACTGAACCCCGAAATGCTCCTCGTGCTGCACATGGGTGTGTAAATGTGGTGTGAATGATTAGATTAGATGGTAAGTAGATGAATGTGAAAACACTGTGAAAGCACCTTGAGTAGTCAGAAGAAAGGTGTTATATAAGAACAAGTCCATTTACCAACAGAATGGGGGAAAAAAGGTGACACTAATCCCCTCATTTGGGTGGTTAACATCTATATCATGCAGCTTACTGTAAATGCTGCCTTTTAATACAATACTTATACTTTTTAAAGTAATGGCTTACAGTGCATGTTTTCTTTATGTACAGGTCCATTCCTCCAAGAGCAACAAAATCAGCCTGGTCAGTGGTTTCAAGCAAATGTTAAAAGAAGGAGGCTTGACGTCTCTGTGGAGAGGAAACGGCATCAACGTGCTGAAGATCGCCCCTGAGACCGCCATTAAATTCATGGCCTATGAGCAGGTACATCCCAAACCAATACAGGCTTTGTGCTGGAACCACTGACACACATTTTAATATCAAAGATCATAAGATCGATGCAGAGTTAAATGTATAATGACTCCCCGAGATGCTGTTTCAGTGTTTAATGCAACGCTGTGTTATCGCTGTGTGTCATTAGTTTAAGCAGGCTCTGTCCAGTGAACCCGGGAAGATCAAGACCCACGAGAGGTTCCTGGCCGGATCGCTGGCTGGAGCCACGGCACAAACGGCCATCTACCCCATGGAGGTGAGCAGACGTGTCGACAGGTGTATCTGAGGGAAGTGTTCAGCTTCAGTGACACTGCAGGCAACCTTCTCTCAGCTGCAGACTGCTGCAAAGTGTTTTAAGTAGAAGTGTTGTCAGCAATCGCTTAAAATCTACGTCTGTGCAGGTGATGAAAACCCGTCTGACGCTGAGGAAGACCGGACAATACACAGGAATGTTCGACTGTGCCAAGAAAATCCTGAAGAAGGAGGGAGTGAGGGCGTTTTACAAGGGCTACGTCCCCAATCTCATAGGCATCATCCCTTACGCTGGCATCGATCTGGCCGTGTACGAGGTACGTGGAGGATGTAGATACAAAGCTCCATTTCCATATTCAACGTCATCTGTCAGGGAGGACACATTTCAAGTGCTCTCGGTACAATCTAATGGCTACTATAGGGACTAACCTCCCTGTCGCTGTCCAGTCAGACCCGATTTATGCAAAACTTATCCTCACCAGAGCTTGAAGAACTTCTGGTTGTCCCGCTACGCCAAAGACTCGGCCAACCCCGGCATCCTGGTGCTGCTTGGCTGTGGGACCCTGTCCAGCACGTGTGGCCAGCTGGCCAGCTACCCTCTGGCTCTGATCCGCACCAGGATGCAGGCTCAAGGTACAGACAACCACACCTCATTCACAGTTCTGCCAACTTTTAATGCAGCACTTTTGGTATTTACTCATGATCGTATCCAAAGGGATTTAAACAAAGTAAATAATTATAAATATATAGAAATAAGTTAATCAATTGAGCTTTGAGTGATTTCATTCTTTTCTTTTATATATATTTATATTAACATGGCTGTTTGTTTGTGTTTATGTATATGTTTTAATGTGACACAGGCAAATCAAACACAACACACACAACAATATAATGACAAGACAATAAAACCTTACAAAACAATGAATATAAAAAACAACCTGACAAAATAAAATGACTAGGACCCCTTCAGAAATTCATATATTTATGTCGACAGCACCGGTTTATTTAGAGACTGAAATACACGACAGGTTGAGTGTATTTAGAGTTTTATATAGTCCCACTCAGCACTAGCGCTATTCTCTTCCTGTTTCATGTTGTGTTGAGCCACTTTGTCATGGTTTGAAGCAATTATGAGTATTGTAAATATTGTACCCAACAGTTTCAAAAGCCAAACGTTTCTCCCCTGAGACAGTTTTGGCGTTAGCTGTGAAGTTACTCAAGGTCAAATGAAAGCACTGACAGCATCATCTAAGTCAGGGATGTCAAATACATCAGAGGGCCAAAAACAACAAATTTGCTACAAGCCGAGGGCCGGACTGGTTCAATGTTTATGAAAACATACTAAAATGATTGCATATAACCTATTGGACCAAGACCTAACACAGTGTACCTTATTTTATTTAATAATTAAATGAATAATCCAATATTCTTGTACGGCTCTGTCAGTAATTTCAAGTGAAAACATTTTTCAACAGGCTCACAGACAAAAACAAACTTGTCCTGTACATTAAATGAATAAAGCGAGATTTTCTTATGACTTTAGTTATTTCAAGGAAAACATTTTTCAACAGGCAAACAGCAAAAAATAAAATGTGTTCCTTAATATCAAGATAAAGACACACAGCTTTGCCCTTTACCGTGAACATGTGCTCTGCCTCACACCGAGCTTGAAACATCCTGTTCTCATCGTCCACCTTCCCTTTAGCCATTATTGGGGAGGGGGGGTGCTGAAAGTTGACATCTGCCCTGAATGCGGATGAATAATGAAGCCGAGGCGGCCCACTTGCGGCGCTGCAGTGAGTTTGCGTGCTACCGGTGCATTGTGGGTAGTTTTGGTGCGTGAAAAACACCAGCAGGCGGCTGTGGCGTGCGGGCCAGATCTAATACTAATCAAATATCAAGATCATTCATGGGGCCTTGACTTTGACACCCATGATCTAAGTGGTATGTCTGCCTTTGGTACCAAACTTATTGCTCATTATGTCGTTTTCTTTTCTCAGCATCTCTCGAGGGCTCAGAGCAGCTGCCCATGAACCTGATGGTGAAGAAGATTGTGCAAAAGGAGGGCTTCACGGGACTTTACCGTGGCATTCTGCCCAACTTCATGAAGGTCATACCGGCCGTCAGCATCAGCTACGTGGTGTACGAGCACATGAAGTCCGAGCTGGGTATTCAGAAGTAAGGCAGCGCAGTCATCTGGGACTGTGCGTGTTTGGGCGAGTGTAAAGGGGATGTGCAGCATTTGTATTTTTTATTGTTTTCAAAACACGTTCCTTCTAACACATTAGGGAAACTGTCACGTAGAGGATTCGTTTACCTGTAGGTCACAAACTGCTGCAGCAGATGGAGCCGTCGTAGTCGGCTGTTGAAGTTTTTAAAGCGATCGCAGGACTTTGCTGGGTTGGGACACTGAGCCTAAATAGTTAACGCGCACAGGGCTCATAATGAAGTCTTCTACAACGTTTCCAACTGTATGTCGTTTGCAGCCACAGATTTAATTGCACTGTCAGTCTCACTTTCATCAACCAAAGAGGTGATATTTAGTCTAGGAAAACCAAAAACACTTGGAGAGGTTCATTTTATTATGTTTAATTGTTGATTTGGGTTGGAATGGCAATGTTTTGTATCCGTTATTTTACGTATGGGTCCTGTAATGTCACACATGTTCCAGTATTTGACCAAAAGGCACCAACAAGATCTAAAAACTGGAGCACTTGTGAAGTGGGATAAGACCTTTTTTTGATCTTTTTTTTTGCTATCTTTATCAAAAGTTGGAATTTGACATCTTACATCCACCTTTATACCAATATATTGTGAAAACTGTGTGAGTGGGGAGCTGTTCCACAAATCTGAGGGAATATTTGAAGTGCAATACTGTGTCTGCACTGTCTCTACACAGGTGTGTCCTTTTGGGAGCGGGTTTGTGAACAGGGGGAGTCGCGTGCCTTATTTTTCTCAGATATCTGTGGACTTCTTCACCCTCCACTTTCTCTCTTGCCTTTCTTTCCAATATTTGGTTCCTTAGATGCTGGTGTTTACTTTAATAAATACATTTGAATACAAAAGTGAAACATTTTAAGTGCATTTATTTTCAGCTTCCTATGGTGCAATAAATTTGCCAATACATGTTCACGTTTTTTCATGAATGTATGGCAACGTATCGCTCTGAAAACTGTACTCTGAACGCAGCTTTCTCTTGAGCCCTGTGTGCTGTGCGACCCATGAGGTTTTAAGTAGAGATTACTCCACTTTAGACATGATGTAATGTTTTTCTCAGCGACGTCAATACTCCTGGCTTTAGTTGTCTGATCCTGACCATTTGTAGCATTGTAGCGGAAGAAACGAACTGAAAGAGAAGTGCTTTCCACCTATCCAGTTCCTGTGTAATCACTCAAAACATACTTTTTGACCTCTGAATAGTCACTAAAGTAAAAACACTTAACATCTTCTCTTTCTTATCTCAAATTGAAGACCTCTGGGTTATGAAAAAGTGGAAAAAACAGTCCACTTAAGTCAAAAGAACTCAGTATGCCGGGCGACAAAAGTGCATTTATTTGCATTCATCGAGCAAAAACGTACACATTTTCAGTCTATTTTGTAAATTTCTTTTGATGTCTGGCATTTGAAAGATTCAGATTATGGTGACTCCAAGTGGTAGCTTTAAAAGCAAAAAGAAAATCACTTAATTTCTTCATCAGAATAACTTAAAAGCTGCTATACTAACGTACAGAACTTCTACACAGAGGCTTTAAGGTTCGACCCACTGTGAAAAACCAAAGACCATGACCAGACAGACCTGTGATTAGGTAATATCAAGAAATACCTGACTTGTTTTTTATATTTTTATACTATTAAGTCAGAGAATAGCTTCTTTTCTGGGTATAGTCCATATATTATGAGTGTGCCAGTAAGTGAAAGAAGCGCCACAGCGGTCAGGATGGAGCGCAAGGCTTTGAACCAGCTGGGGTAAGTCGGCAGCAGAGCCAGATCATAATGCAGCGCGATCCCTAGCCCCATGATGACCATGGTGACTGAAGAAACAATGTTGTCGCTCATCAGTATGGACACCCAGGCTATGAGGGAGGGAACCACACTGTTGGCCAGGTTTATCCAGTCAGGTTTGGCTGGGCTTCTCTCAGGAAGAGTGAATCCCCAGCGCGCTCCACCCAGGAAGGAAAGAATGGAGGCGCTGTAAGCTAACTGAGCATATGCCAACTCTGGGAAGTAGCCCTCGGTCACAGCCATGAGCAACGTGGGGGCGACGAAGGGGATCAGCCCCGCAAACCCCAGATACAAGGCAGGTTTTGGACTTTTCCCCAGTTCCTTCATGTCGTAGCGCAGCAGATCCAGCTCTCTGGGAGGTTCATCTGGCTTCGGTCGCTTCTTGAGCCTCACAGCTGAAGAGTGGAAATGTTGGTTCCTGACTAAAAATGGAGGTGCATGAGTCTGGGTCCTCTGGAAGAGCTCAATCCCCCTTAAACTGAGGCCAGCAGGAGGTTTTACTTGTCTGTCATCTCGTTCTGAAAACAGCAGCCTTCCTGTTGAGGCCCAGCAGGTGTGCAGGGAGCTGGATCCACCGTCAGGAGCTCCAGTGAGGACCGATGTCCAGCATCTTTGTGGAGGACCTGCCGAACGCCATACCTAAAGACAAGACATTCATGTTAAATATTTAAAATACATTTCGGTTTTAAAATGATAAATTATTAGAAATAGGAGCTTTTGGAGCAAGGACATCAAATGGTCTGTTACCTTCTGGGCTGCACAGGTGCTTCTTCTAAATATAATAGAAAGCATCTGATGAAAGAGTAAACAGATCAGTTTAGACAGAGAAAAACACAAAAAGATATATCACCCAAAGTTAACACATATATATGAACACACGTATATATTTGAATATGTGCTGCAACAATTATTATTTTAATTACTGATTATATTCACAGTAGAGCATTTGGTCAATAAATCGTCACAAAAATAATGTAAACATCCATCAGTTTCCCACAAGACCTTAACATATTGATTTCACGATCATAAAACAAGACAAAACAGAAAATATTCAGCTGGAACTAGAACATTAAGACTAAATACATATATTTTTTATGGAAAAGCAATACTTTCATTCTTTACCCCTCAAACGCCCCGTGGGTGCATTATTATTATTATTATTTTTATATTTGAATATAGCTTTTAATAGAGATACATAGTCAACGTTTCATATATTTATTTTCACTATTATTTTTTTTCTATTTGCTTTCATTTGTGACACCATTTAAGTTTTATCCTTTTTTCCCACTGTGCCTTGTATGTATGTTGAGGTGTTATTGTTATTATTAATTTTATCATTATTTATTGTAAATTAATTTCTTTAAAACAATAAATAAATCAGGATGTTGAACCCGGAACAGGGTGCAGACATGTTAAAGTGTGACACACTGAAGTCAGTAGTGTTTCTTTACTGCAGAGACGAACGTTGGCTGTGTGACATAACCGACATGTTGCCAAGGTAACGGCTAAATGTCTTAACATACTAAATTAACGTTACATTCCCCAAATACGGACGATAATTACCTCTGTTTCAGGCTGAATACTCCATACTTTAACACTTGTTTATTCCCGGGGTCATCCGGTCGTTAGTTGGTAAAAACACTTTGGTACGCGGTGTATTCCTTCCGTGTTCAAACAAGAGGCGTCCTGGAACTACAGTTCCGCCTTGAATGTGAAATATCTAAACCATGATCTAAACAGAAGCTAGCTAGCCGAAGAAATATATAATAATAATAATAGGCCTGAGTCTGAATATTTACGTATTCAAAGTGACAAAAAAACAATGTGAATACAGTTATTATTTATTTCTCTCAGTAAACAAAACTCATTATTAATTGCTTATATTTCACTGTATCTAATATTCCTTTGATATTCTTGTTTTTATTTTTGTAATTATTTTATCTGAATGTCATTTTATTCATGCTTATGTATATTTCTACATGAATTAACTTGTGTGCTATACATTTGTCTTTCTAAATGGGGAGAAAATCTACAACAAATTATATGTATATTATATATATTGGGGGCTGTGGTCAGGATTTTTAGAAATACTGAGGCAATTAACTAAAAACAGAATACTTTTATAGGTGTCTAGGGGGATTTTAAGTATATTTAATTTCCACTGACAGGTTAGCACTGTCGCTTCACAGCAAGAGGATTTCTGGTTTGAGTCCAGGTCTGGGGCCTTTCTGTGTTTGAGTTTGCATGCTCTCCCTGTGTCTGCGTGGGTTCTCTGCAGGTCCTCCAGTTCTCCCACAGTCCAAAGACATGCAGGTGTTAGGTTAATTGATGACTAAAAAAATACTCAGGAAACTATAGACCCATAAAAATG
The DNA here is from genome assembly GCF_963691815.1 of Echiichthys vipera. Taxonomy (NCBI): domain Eukaryota; kingdom Metazoa; phylum Chordata; class Actinopteri; order Perciformes; family Trachinidae; genus Echiichthys; species Echiichthys vipera. The sequence continues at coordinate 6,868,999 of NC_139828.1, forward strand.
AAGTATGTCTTAAAACAAATAACGCTGAGTATTCATTCACTGTAACGTTTTAGTGAGTCTAAAACTACAGAAATTAAAAGTTACCTAGTGCAAGGTTGTATACAGTGCATTTAGAAAGTATTCAGACTTCTTCACCTTTGTCACAGTTTGTTAAGTTGCATTTGCAGAGTTGTCAATGAGCCACTCCTGCATTTTCTTGGCTGTGTTGCTCAGTCCTGTTCAGTTCCTCCAGGCCAGTCTGAGCAACTCTGTTCAGCTTTTCCTCAACCCAGACCAGTCCGCTACTGAAAAACACTACCACACCATGATGCTACCTAAACTGCCCCCACAATGCTCTCTATAGCAGACCAGGTGGTATGTTTTACAAATGACGTCCAATCAAGAGAAATCCCAAGAAATTTAAGGCACCTGATTTCACAGATTGCGATAAAAAACTCAAAATAAGTGAATCAGTAAATAAGGATAAAAAGAAATCAAGACAAGTTAGTGCCTCACGAGAAGGCCAACGTAATTTAAGAGACATTAGTTATGATCACTGATAACTGTGGCATTTCAACAGCATTTCTAAATAAAAGTTTCAGTACTTCTGATTCTTACAGCAACATTTGTCATTAAGGATACTCCATGCAACACACTCATTGAGAAGTACAAGACTTTATTGATGGTGTGGATACATGTGGGGCTGTGTCTGTGAACCTTTAACCCCCCCCCCCCCCCCCCCCATACACATGCTTAACACTGGAATACCCAGCAGGGGGCAGTCATGCAACACAAACATTATCTGAAGAGAGAAACCCTTAAGACTATTTCTCCAACAGCCTTCGTCTAATTTTGACTAAATGAGAAAAAAATAAACTAAAGCAGAAGTGTGGCCCTTTCCTGTCTTACAGTCCAAAACAATGCATCTTCTTTTATTGATTTGTCTACGGGCGAGTGTGCTGAGTTGTCATAAGTGTTTGCCAGAGAGTAAATGAGAATCAGAGCTCTGTCATTTCACCAGTGTTGTAAGATACACAACGTAATCAATGAGCTCTTCTGCAAAAGTTACAGCTACGGCATGAAGCAAGAAATGACTGTTATCCTCTAAACCCAGAAACAGCCTGCAGACGCTCTCAGCTGTAGGACGTGCTCAGACCGCTCCATCACCCTGAAAGACAAACATATGGTTTCATTTAAATGTAAACATATAAATGTTTGTTAACTCAAAACCTCAAGCAGTTAATTCACTCACAGTATGCAGCAAATGAATCCCATACTAATGATTAAAAAGTCTGTTTTACCAGGTACGGGTGCTTTTTAAAAAATCCTGTCAGTTCCCCACACATCAACAAGTCTTTTCATATTATTATTTCATATTATGCTTCTTTTTTAGTTTCTTATCAGATTCTTATTTCCCCTAGTTTCACCAGGTAAAGGTATAACTGAGTCTTTAATCCTGTTCCGACAATAAAACATATATTTTTAATATCAGGGCTGGGCGATACATCAAAAATCTTCTATCCCGATAAAGGTCAATTTCATTCATTGCATGTGTATCACGATATAGCATGTTTTATGGTAATTCAATAAATAGTCTATATGAAATAACCGCATGGTAAAACCTATTATTTTAAGTAAATACTTGACTAATTAAAAGTATTTTCTTATTTTATTAAGAACTTTAGTGCAAAATCAACATAATGTTAAAGAATCAAAACAAAAAGCGTTTCCCAAATTAGGTCAATATTGCTAGATATACCATATAGCTGTTTTTTTTATGACATTGCAAAAAAAACATACAGAAAAATAGGAAAATATATAACAGACATTTTTAAATTGTTTTGACAATATATGTCATGATATTGCCCAGGTCAATATTTCTTTTATGGCTGATTTTAGTGCTTTTCAGTAGCAGGGGTTAATTATATTTCATATTAATAATAATAATATCAGAATTGTAGTTCAGTTCCCTTCAAATGTATCAGATTTTCCCCACAACAGACCCAACTGAACTCATCTCAGCCTAGATACTGACCCCTCCACAGCAGTCCCCACAGAGACATCCCAGCAGGCCGTTCACCACCTGCACAGCACACAGCGCCATCTGGATCAAACCCATGGCCAGCAGCACAGAGAACAGAGAGAGATGCCAGGACACCACGCCAGCCGGCTCCAGACACGCCGTCGTCCAGGCGGATTTGTTAGACAGATAGTCACTGGAGAGCGGGCGAAGAAGAGACAGCAGGTTTTAAATGAGTGCGTGAGCTACCTCTGTGCAGACACCTGAATAGTCTGCTGTTACAAGATACCATGCCTGATATTACTGAGTGAACTGCTTCAGGTGTAAAGTGGAAAATAAGACTCAAGGTAAAACTTTTATTTTTCTATTTCTATTTCCAAAACCAGTCTTTTAAAGCAATAGTTCAACTTCTCAAGCTTGTTCACTTTTTTGCTGAGTGAGATGAGAAGATTAATACCACCCTCATGTTTGCACGTTAAATTCAAAGACTGGAAGCAGCTGGTGTGGCTCCGTCCAAAGCTGGACTATACACCTACAATGACCTAGTCTGGCAGATCAAGTTGATCAGTCAAATTTTGAATGTTGAACTCTCAAGCCCCTCCCCCCCTATCACAAGTTCCTCCGCTCCCTCCCATCGAGTGCTCGTCAGGGCACGTGCACCAGATTCCTGTGAATGCGGCGTATCTTCTCTCATCGTTAAACAGCATGGAGTACATGCTACACAGAGGCAGGCTGGCTAACGTACTTATGCTTATGCCTAACTTGAAGCGTGTGCCTGTGTTATTGTAACATGCACGAACTGTGCAGCTCTGATGATACGGCACGGTGGATTTTTTCAAAACAAACAAAAAACCTGAAGGTGCACGTAGAGGCATTTTTTCTTCTCTAAAACCGTATGATTTATGTTTTTCTATCGGAGCATGGGGATGGTTTCACTGAATATGATCCAAAAAATGTGGCGGACTGCACCTTTAACATATTATATCATATTGGTTTGGCAGATTGTTGGCTGGGTGCAGTGACTTCCTTCCCTGGGTCCAGATCTTTAATCTGTTCAGTCATCTGAGTTGGGGAATTCCTCTGGCATCATGACACGACACAGCGGTTTCTCAGTTGAAAAACGATCTTCTGTATCCAATGAGCACTACGGGGGGGATTAACGATTAGCCAATCAGTGCCAACTAATGCCTTTTTTAAACTGTTGTCACACTGTCTCAATATCGCCGAACATCATGATTTTTCTCTGCTTCGCTCCACTCTTAAAACAAAAAAAAAAACTAGGTTGTCATGGCTACTGAACAACTTAAAGCGTGTCTCTAGTGACTGGTAAGGGAAAGTTAAATCCGGCCCCCCCCCTCGGAAATTAGTCAGAGTGGATTCAACGTCAGAGTTAAGATGGAAACAGAGGGCAACATATTCTCAAACGTTTCGCATGATAGCTAACAGTAAGATATGCACAAGAATATGACTTTTCTATTTAGCGCTGTGAAGCGGCGACCGGAAGTGGACCCCAACGCTCAAGTTTAGGCACCAAAATCTTAGAGTTAGGGTTAGGGATCAAAACGACTTGGTCCGAATTAGAGATAAGGTTGAGTTTTGGCTCAGTACCTCCAGGAGACGAACACCAACCACGTCCATCTTCACACTGGTGGTTATGAATGTGATTTAAAGTCAGAAGAAGTAAGTGTTTGAATACTTAATAGGGCTGTGTGTCTCACCCGTTTGAGAAGGGAGTGCCCCACGTCTTGACTGTGCCGGTAATGTTAACCACACACTGAGGTCCGTGGTTTATGGCCACGCCAGAAACTATAACTGAGTAACCGGCGCCAACGACACCTACGGCTGCAAACAGTATGGAACTCAGCATCTACAGAGAGGGAGAGAGAGAGAGGTTACTCATATTGGGAATCGATTCCTTTAACAATGAAGTTATTCTTTCTGTGTGCAGAGAGCAGATGACGGTCATGACCAGACCTACTGATGAGTGTGTGTGTGTGTGTGTGTGTGTGTGCGAGCAGTGATCTGACCGACTTGTGTTTGCTGATTCTCCACACACACACACACTCACACACCAAAACATTCCTGAAGTATTGATCGGTTTGTGTGTCCGTACCAGAACAATAGCAGCTCTGTGTGATAAAAGTCTTGTGAAACTCCCATCAGTGGAATTTCATGGTACTTAAGTCATCAAAATCTCATCCATTTATATGTGAATGTGTGTAAATCACGGAGGGTGTGTACGTGGTACCAACGATGAGACAGTTAACAGGTGATATAAGCAGTTTCCTCATATGAACTCGTGACAGTATCAGAGAGCCGACATAGATTTCGGACATAGAGAGGAGTGTAGCAGATTCACTGGGAGAAGTGATTAAAAGTGATAAAAACAGCACCCTGCAAACCTTAAAGCTCGGTTCTCTCCCTTTTATTTGTTCATTTTCCCCCATAGGTCATTCATAAAGCTCATCACAGTCAATTTCTTTACCAAAAGAAAAAGAAAAAAAAAAATTCACACCTTGCCTTGTGTGAATGTGTATGACTGCCGTATGTTTGAGAAGGTGGTCGGAGGAAGGGGCCACGCTTCTGTCAGTCTGCCCCAGGGCGGCTGTGACTACTACGTAGTTTACCACCATGTGTGTCTGTTTGAATGAATGGAACCTGGATTCTGTAAAACTCCTTGAGATATATATATACTATATAAATAAAAGCCATAATAATAATAATGAAGAGGAGGAAACGAATGAGCGCATAAGTTGGCCCCCGGTAAAAACCTCCAGAATGATGAACACTGAAGGAATCCCAACCAAGAGACTCTGACTTCATGAGCTGTGAAGAAAATAACTTTCATGATCCTACTTTACTTTATTTTCTAATGTTTTTATTGAAGCAGCAAAAAATTACATACTGTGCATTTAAGCGATACTGTACACTTTGGAAAATTGATCGTCTTCTTGCTGTCAATTCAATTCAATTCAATTATATTTATTGTGCCAAATCATTTCAAAAGTTACCTCAGGACACTTTTCAGAGTAGGTAAAGACCGCACTCTATGACTTATTAATGATTTATGTCAGTCTCTGGTTTCTGTTTTAAAGAATGGCTTTTGTGAAGGATGTACTGAGAAACTACTGTCTGGGTCCATGAGTGTCAGTTTCATTTCAATTCAATTTTATTTATAGTGCCAAATCATAACAAAAGTTATCTCAGGACACTTTACAGAGTAGGTAAAGACCACACTCTATGACTTATTTATGATTTACATAGACAAAACAATTCCCCCGTAGAGTACAGTGTCCTGGTATTGTGCTGTCAGGCAAACTTGTTGAAATTCATGACGTTGGCTCATACTTTGTGTGTTTTATTGAGGATATGGTGTGTTTATATCTGGGTTATGTAAATTCTTGTGCGTGTTTAACATTATTTTTGGATCCATCCTCATCTTTCCGTCCTAATTTGGGTCCTCCTCGCCCAGCTTTTGAAAGCCGCCACAGCTGAGAACGATGATTTCAATATGGTAAGAACACAAACAACATCTCACCGCAAATCTCCGCCCACAGCTTTCGTTGCCACAGCAACCGCAGCAGTCATTGTTCTTCAGACCCAGGAAGACCAAAGCTGGGAAGATCATCTGTCGCCAAAAAACACACCCCGAGCTCACACACAAACCCACACGGACAGTCAAACACATGATGAATTTGTTGTTCTTCTACTGTATGAGGAGGAAATTGAACTAATGCACCGTCATAATCCTGAAGTTATGAAGGATTAACTAGTTCCTAAATGTACCATTTATGAATGCTGCCACAAGTTTCAGCAACTGATGCCATCAGAGTAACTTTAAAGATGCTAAAATCAACTGTAGGCAAAATAACTGTTAACTTAGTGGCTTTAAAGTGATAAATAGATTATTTAAAATACATTATATCATAACATTTGTTGTATTTAAATTTTTTCTAATGTGAAATAGCCAGTGGAGTAGTGGTAGTTGATGAGATGGGTGTAGTAGAAAGTAGTTGGGTTGGTTACGGAGGAGGAAGTGTGTGGCTGATAGGTGCGTATACAGTTATAAAGAGGGATATACTCTGTATACCTGTACGCTCCTGGAACTAGCTGTATGTACACGATCTAATGAGATCATTACATGTTTGAGGTGAAGCACGACTGTATGTTCACATTTAAGAGCTGAAACAATGAGTCAGTTAATTAATCTGTTCATTAATTTATTCTTTAAAGGCATAAATGCTAAACATGTTTCAATTCATCGTCCCGTACCCTGCACTGTGCAATATAACTGTACTATGGTCACTTCTGTTTTTGCACTATTTGGTCATATTTACTCACATTTATTTACACACTACTATATTATTACAAAACAAACAAAACAAGAACAACTGCACTATATCATGTGAATATATATATATATTTCTATTTCTATTTCTTCCCTTTTTAAATTTAACTTTATTTTTTATTTTTGCTATTTTTTTATATTTTATCTTTATTTATCTTATTTTGTAACATGTTCCTGCCTGTAATATCCTGTTGCTGCTGTGACAAAAGATTTCCCCCGTCTGCGGGACATTAAAGGTTTTCTGATTCTGATTCTGATTCCAGGTGCTTAAATGTGAGGATTTGCTTTTTTCCCCTTTTATTAAAGCAAACTGAATATCTTTGAATGTGATAAAGTGCTTTTTTTTGTACTATGTTCTGACATTTTATAGAACAAGATTAGATCTTTAATGAAAATAATTTGCTAGTTTCAGCCCAAATTCCTTTTTTGATGTGTTGATGACAAAACGTAACATGCCACATATTTAATTTGAAAACTTTCTATCTCTCTCTCTCTCTCTCTCTCTCTCTCTCTCTATATATATATATATATATATATATATATATATATATATATATATAAAAAAGCCTCGGAAGAATCCGGAAAAGTTGATACAATCTGATATTGTGCCGTGTGCATCCTCTACTCATCCTCCTCTTACTGTCAGTGTTGTAATTCTAACGTACTCACCAGCACCCCAGACCCCACGAGGCCTCCCAAGTACCAGACCTCCTCTGTGATGTGATCGCTCCCCACAGATGTCCCACCGGGGAAGAAGAGCAGGATGTTGCACAGCACACACACGATCACCAGAGGCATCAGACTGATCCCCAGACACTTGGCAAAACCGCCTGAACACATTTTGACACTGATGCTTAGACCTCCTCTACCAGGAACAACTCCTAAAAGTGTCTCAGCTCTCTACTTAGGTTGACCTTTCAAATGAATTGTCCCAAACTGACAAAGCAAGTTAAGGTTTAGACTTAAATCTAGTCTGGTATTTGTCCGGTCCAAGTTGTTTGAGAGAATAATAGCACTCCACCTGTTGCTTTTTCTATTATATATCTCCAGCTGCAGCCTAACAATTGGTTTTTCCTTTAAAAAAAGCTCGGTACTGAATCTTCTCTGCCTCACCTGTCCTGTTTCTTATATGGTGGATGCTATATTTGAGCCTTTATAGCCCACTCCACCCTCACTGCTTCACTTTTATAGCAGCCAGCTGTAATATATCAGGATCACACACAAACACACACACATGTACACACACACACGCACACGCTTGTGACTGCATGCAAACACACACATTCATGCAGGGTTAGATACCCGTGTGTGGACACAGACACGCCGGTGAAGACAGTGGTTAATGTTCCACCATGTGTTCTGTGTACATGGAGACAGAAGAGGAAGTGACAGACAGTTGGTCGATACAGCAGAGGCCCCATGGCTGATCTGCACCGCTGGTTTACTGAGTAATGACAAGACAGACGCCTTCATTAGTTAGGATTGTCTAATCCGGAGTTCAGCTGTGGATAGTTTCTCATAAACATCGTTTATTTCATCGTTTTGTTTCATCGCCTGTTGACAGATGTGACATAATGATTTTGAGCAATCCCTTTACCACAGGGTGCTAATGAACTGACCATAAACCTGTGCATCCTGTAAACTTCAGCTAACATTGATTAAAAAATAAAGAAATCCATCATAAATTCATTCAATTTGAAAGGTTTATACTATTTATTTGCTCATACGCCCAAACTGAGTCATTACTCTGTTGATCGGATCCTTCGGTCTTCCACTTAACATATTTAACATATTTAATGTTGTGATGATCCTGTGTTTTGCATTTGAGAATAAAATAGGGCTCATGAAAATGAATAAATGGGACCCTTTTACCTCATTAACATATGGGCACAAAATGTAGAAATAAATTTAAAGTATTTATTAATTTATTTATTTCAGCAGGTATTCATTTTTTTATTTCTATATTTATTTAGTTCTGCATTGATTTATTCTAGTATTTTTATACATTCGTGCATTTATTTATTCAGTGATTTCACTATTTAGTCTTTATTTTAGTTATTTCTGCATTTATTTATTTATTCTTGTATTTGTTTATACATTTATTTATTTATTTTTATGCATTCATGTATTTTATTTATGCATTCATGTATTTATCTATTTAGTTCTAACAAGAGGTATATATGATTTAACATATTTGGTGATGATCCTGTATTTTGCATCTAAGAATAAAATAGGGCTCATGAAAAATAAATAAATTGGACCTCATTAACACATGGACACAGAAATACATAAATAAATTAATGTAGGTGAACAAAATTGTAGAAATACATGTAATGTTTGTCATGCATTTATTTATTTAAGCATTTATTTATTTTTTATTTCTGTTTTTATTCCTGCATTTATTTACCCGTTATTATCACTGTTTATTTATTCATTTATTCATGTATTTATTCCTTTATTTCACTATTTATTTATTCGTTTATTTATTTTTTATTTCTGTTTTTATTTCTGCATTTATTTATTTTTTATTTCTGTTTTTATTTCTGCATTTATTTATTCATTAATTTATTTCACTATTTACTCATTTATTTCTGTATTTATTTATGCATGTATTTCTTTATTTACTAAGACTTAAACGTTAGTCCTCCATCCTGCTGCTGAACCTCCTGCATCCATCGATGTTATCGGTCATCCGTTTGTCTGCCTAGATGAGACAAACTCAGTCGATGCCCGAGCAACCGATCAGAAATTGAAAGTTAATTTCGTTATATAGTCTCGTTGTTGCGAACAGCGGCTGATAGATGAAGCAGCGATGGATGCAGACTTAACTTTCTCCTCTCGTCGGTCTCCGGTGGTGTGTTTACGCGGCTGCGTGGCGTCAAGCCAGCCGTTAGCTTCCGGCGTAGGACTCGGTGAGTGGAAACCAGTTGCCATGGAGATCTTAAATGTTTAGGCTCCTGAATAAAGTTTCACATTTCTCAATCGATAGTTTCACCAATAAAGGAGCATAACCTCTAAAACCAGAAACCCAAAGTAGGTGAGTCAGAGTTTACCTCACTAAACTGTAAAATGTTAGAGAACAGGAAAATTCAGGTGACATTTTCATTTAGCAGGTTTTGACCATCTACCTAAAACACACATATATTCAGTTTTACATCATATAAGAGTAAACTAACTAAATCAGTCACACCTGAGTGATGCTACAAATGTCACTGGCAACCATTTATCCATGTAGCCTAATGTTTGAGAGTATTTTGAACACATTCAAGCAGCCAATGTCAAATGTGTACTTGCTAACAGCCTGCTCTTTGTCAGGTACAGCAGTAGGAAGCGAAGATTAGCTTAAAAAGACTCCACAGCATTAGCATGAGATGCAGTTCATATTCATACTCAGGTCTGTACATCATCAGATGCACAGTAGGGATCAACCGATAAGGATTTTTTAGTGCTGATGCCGATACCGACTGCTGATTTTCACAAGCCGATATTTGGAGCAGATGCTACTTTTGCGCTCTCCCTTTACATCATAAAAATCACACAATGATGATAACAAATGTTACAAGTCTCAATTTAGAAAAAGGAGCATTTATTGGACTTAAAAAAGGCGTCTCCAGCAGCACGGAGCTGCTTGTGAACGCCTCTCTGAAAATAATAATAAACTATATTCCCAGCAGCCCGCATCGACTGATACGATACACCTAAAAAACGTAAATACCGCCCGGCCGATGTATCGGTCTATAACTAATGCACTAACGTAAACATCTGGTTCTGTTAGTGCACATTTAATGTACTGATGTGCCTCTGAGATTTAAGATGCCAATGAAGAGAATTACATTTGTGAAGCTCACAAAATAAACATGGGATGTGGGACATTAGGAGTGAAGGGTCTCAGCGTTGGATACCTCGGAAAGATGTGTTTTGTTTGTAACATGCTGCGGAAAATGACCCCACTCGTGATTTGCCCACGTTGATCGTAAATTCACCTGAAACCTGGTAACAACCTTTTAGGGTCTCGGGTTACATTATCACACGTGTGTTTGTGTACAGACATCCTGAAGCGTGGTGGTAATGCTGCGGATGCTGCTGTTGCCATAGCAGCAGCGCTGGCGGTAACAGAGCCGTGCAGCACCGGCCCTGGTGGAGACGCCTTCTGCTTGTTCTACGACGGAAAAACCGGAGAGATCAGAGGAGTTAACGGCAGGTAGAGGTCCTTCTTTAGCTGCTGTCGTCGTCTTCATAATATAGAAAGATTAGCTGAGTCTCTCTCTGTGTCCTCAGTGGTCGTTCGCCCAGAGCGCAGACCCTGGACTTCCTGGAAGGACGGGGTTACAATGCGCAGGCCCCTCCTTCCCTTCATGATGCCTTGAATGTCACAGTACCAGGGGCCCCTGCGTGCTGGTGTGATACTGTACATCTGTTTGGGAGTCACAAGGTTTGACTCTGTGTGCGTTTGTGTATCCATCTGTCGGAAAACGGTGTGCGCTGAGTTTTATGCAACACTCAGAGTCCTTCTAATATAATCATTTACATGACATAAACAACCTAAACGTAAACACAGCAAAAGGAACCATATTGACAAACCTCAATCAACACACATGGAAGTAGGACTCTTGACTCTTGTGAGTGTTTTAAATAGTGGGCTCTGTGGATTTTCCCTTATTTGGGTCAAAACAGGAGTCATTTAGCCATCTACGGTAGGGTTTATAGTATATTTTAAAATAGCAGTCTCGAACTTAAATTACCTGGGAGACACTGTGCTGTTTCTTTCCTGGAGGGGCCCTTGAAATCAGCAATATCCATTTGAAAACTGGTGAACTTGTCTGCTTGAAATTGTGCTCCTGGCAGCTTTCTCTTTGCAGATGAATAGAAATTCACAAAAATAGGATCAGTCCATGTCTCCTATGTAAACCGTTCTTTTAAGCTCAGAAGGAGACCTTTTGGTGTCCGATTCACTGCGGTTAATAAAGCCAAACTATTTGTCTGGTCTAATTTCGCAGTCTTGTTAAACATTGAAAGATTTCTAAAACTTAAAAGACTAATGAAACATCTACACAGGGGAAAAAAACTTTATTTGTGTGCAGGACTTAACGATAAAACTGAAAATTGACATTGTTGCATAGACTGGATGCCCGTGTTTCAAAATGGGTATAAAGTGTTTACATGTATGTGTCTTCGCTCTGCATGTCCACTCCAACTTCCCTTTTCTGTAGGTTGTTTCGTCCAATTTCCATCCACACCTTCCTGACTTAATGAATGCTTTAAATGTAAGTAAATCTAGATAATGTGAAATCAGTGCAGCTACAACTGCACCCAACAGCTGTGCCTACTCGGTCGAGGGGGCGGATTGTAAGATCTGGACCCAGGCAAGTGCCTTTATTCACATATAGATAGATCATGAAGCTAACATTGATCATAAAGTAACCCCTGAAGTATCCTGTCATTCGCACAGATTGACAATGGTTAGATGACTGTAAAACCCTCAGAGGACATTACAAACCAGTCACAGTCTCCACATATTTCTTCTCAAAACAGTGACTCACACTTCCTGTTCATGGAGGTTTCCTGTGAGGTAATAAGCGCGTGTTTCCTCTCCCCGTTTTCCTAGCTGTCCTTACAGGAGGTGCTGAGGGGGGCGACGGAGCTTGCAGAGGTGGGGTTTCCTGTTGCCGAGGTAACAGCTCACCACTGGGAGAAATGGGTGGCCGCTCTGAGAGATGCTGGGAAGGAACTAGGTGGGGACCTGCTGATTGATGGTCACGCGCCCAAATGTGGACAAGTATTTAGGAACCCTACTCTGGCCCAGACCCTGAAGGTAAATCCTGGAAACTAAAACGCACACAAAAAAACATGTACAGAGGTCATGTGAGGAGCACTGTGACAGTTTTTTCTGAAGTCGTCATTTCGGACAGGAGGAAACAGAACAATGTAGAACCCTGGAAACACCGCTGTGCTGGTTCCACGTCCTCCCAGAGGTTGTTTTCTTTTTCTAAACTTGCCGTAGCCCTCTGTATGGGAAGACCATGGATGAACCCAGAGGCATCATGGGTAATTTACAACTCTGAACCCCTTATCGTATTGGATGTTGGAAAACAAGGTCAAAATAGAGTCATAACCATGGTGATGGTATACTGAATCGAACCAAGGGCGTAAAGTGTTAGAGCAATGGCCCCTACCCTACTTCCTACCCACCTACCTTTGCTGCACATGCTCGGACTTCATTTTGATCTCAACTACACACCTGTAATGTTTCCTGACTGTATCTTGCACGGTTGCAACGCTTTTGCGACAAATTCTGTCCACATCTTGGCAAGTGATTGCAGCATTGGCCGATCCAACACTTTGCTCCAGACTTAAATATCTCGACATCTATTGGATGGATTTCCTTAAACTTTTGCACAGAAATCCATCGCCCTGAGAGGGTGAATCTCACTGAACCCATTAACTTTTCATCTAGCACCGCACCAGAAGGACATGTTTTTTTTATTTGTCCAATCCTGTGCTTTAAATGGAGTGTCAGTAGGTTATTCTGAGGGACTCAGTGGTTCAAATCCCCGTACCGACCAAGTATGGAGTGTAGACTGGAAGTTTGAGAGGGGCCAGTTTGCCTCTTGGTCACTGCTGAGGTGCCACTGAGCAAGGCACCAAAACCCCAAACTGCTCTGTAGATTCCTATGGGACTTCACTAGAACAATCACTCTGACACACAGTATGTGTGTTTGTCTGCCTGTGTGTCACCTTTGAAGCATGCACTGATCAATACTCACTACAACATCTAACTCTTAAGCAGTTCAATAATGCAAGAACACCACCAAGTACGCCCATAACCCCCTCACACACACACACACACACACACACACACACAGTAGAAACAATAGCAGTGACTCAGCCTCATTGATGGCTGGTTTCCATGGCATCATAACGGCCATTCCTCAGCGATGACGGTGTGTGTTACTTTGTTGTGATGAAAAATCACACATTCACACACACCATCCTGTTCATTTACCTACATTGATTGGACTTGTAGATAGACACAATAACAGACATATCTTTCAAACTTGTGTTGCATTACATCATATTTTAGTGTTTTGTTCTGTGGTTTTAAAACATGTAGACGGACCAACAGAATAGGTCGATTGATTGAACCCCTGATGTATCGACAGGAGCTGGGTGAGCGCGGCAAACCGGCTTTCTACCAGGGCAGGGTGGCCCAAGCCATCGTCGATATCGTCAACCAAAATGGTGGAGTCCTGACCCTGGATGACCTCAGCAGCCATGACAGTGAGGTCATCACCCCCATATGCACAGAATACAAGGTGAGGTCAGAGTCTGCACATGCCTATTGTTTCTGTATTTTGATAACACGATCGGCGTAAGGAATGACGCCATTGTGTGTTCAGGGTGTTCATCTGTGGGAGCCTCCTCCGAACAGTCAGGGATTGGCGGCCCTGCTGCTGCTTAACATCCTGGAGAACTTCCCTCTCAAAGGTATTCACTGGCATGCGGATGCAACGTACCAGCAGAGACGCATTGGGGCTTCACACTAGAGAATGTGAAATATAGATATTAGTCTGGTGATGTGGATGATTGAAAATTCACTTCACAGAACTGACAAATCATCAGAATATTAAGATCATTGCTCTTATTAGTCTTGGTTTTATTTCAGACAGACACTATGACAAAAAATAATGTGCTTTTTGAACATGAAAGCATGTAAAAAGAAAGTATGAAACCAAAAGTGAGCATAACACGTCCCCTTTGGACCTCTGCCCCCACAACATTACAATGCAGGTGATTGTAATCCTTTTTGTGTTTCTTCAAAATGTTGAAAAATAATATAGAAAAACTCTGCAGCAGTGCTTTTGCAGTCCAGTCCTTATTGGTTTCTCTGGATAATCAATACAACTTACTCTGAACGGTTCTCAGAGGGACTATTTCTTTGGTAGAAAGTGGTTCTAGTGGACAGTTCACTGAGACTATACTCACTTCTTCCTCACCTCAGATCTCGGTGCCCAGCCATGTCTCCTCAGCGACAGCTAGTGTATACGTGTGGGTGTGTGTATGTTTATGTTTATGGGTGTGAATGTCTGTGCGTATGGCTATGTATGTGCGTGAGTGTGTGTATATTTGTGGGGGTGGGAGGTTTGGGTTTTAATGGTGTCTCTTTGTTGTTCATGTTTTGTTTTGCTCTGTGTTTATTTTCTGTGACGCACTTTGTGCTAGACAAGGTATGGAAAGTGCCATATAAATGAAGTTGATTTGATTTGATAATACCTGAGTAATTAATCATACTATTTTAATATCTGTTGTGTGTGTGTGTGTGTGTGTGTGTGTGTTTAGCTGCAGGTCACAACAGCTCTGATTACATCCATGTACTGGTGGAGGCTGTGCGTTTGGCACTAACGGACTCTCTGCGTTACCTTAGCGACCCAGACCTCATGACCATCCCTTTGGAAACGTTACTGGACAAGACCTACAGCCGCCAGCGAGCGCAGAACATCAGCGCGGACAGGTGTGTGTTTCTCTGTATGTGAGTGTGTGTCTGTTAGTACCAGTGTGTACCTGTTGTGCTCTGTTGACTTTAGATAGGACTGTAGACTTTTACTCCCTCCCCGACCTTAACGTCCATCCCTCAGTGCTTCGGTCCCTCCTCCCCTGCTCCATCCGCAGTGTGCGTGTGTTTGTTTTGGCAACAATATGTATTTTCTGGTCAATGCTGTAGACTTTGAACTTTAGATCAGTTCTAAGACAAATAGACAAACAGACTATAAAAGTATAAAACAACATAATGATATCTTACCATGTATATACACACACACGCACACACACACACACACACACACACACACACACACACACACAAACACACACTGTTTTGCACTAAATCCTGCTGTTGTTGCTGTTTCATTATTCTATGTTAGTCTAATAAACTTGAATTATTGAGGGTGCTCTACTGCACACATACAAACTCATACAGTACACCAGTCCTTCACCGTCCATTTATTTAGCATCACCTCCACCTTATAATGATTCAACCTCCCCTAAATTTAATGTGAATTAGAACCTAATGTCTTTTTCATTAATACAAACTGTAAAACGCGTCTTCAGCCATTATATTTACATGCACATTATAAACCAGGTGAAAGCAGGAAATTACAGATCATATTTACATGCACTGCAATAACCTGCTGACAGGTACTACATGTTTACATGTAGCTGGCAATCCGGCCAACACCCTATGATGTTGTTTTTTATATGGTTTGTTAGTGATATGACGCTAGAGGCTGAACACTGGAGTGACAGACTATGAGAGGAGAGTGAGAAAGCACACAATTATAAAGATTATCTAAGTGTGATAGCCAGTGCTTCCAGTGTGCGAGGCTGGCGCTTGTGGCATTGTAAGGAAAACTACGGAAAGAGACAGGCAGTGATACAAGAGAAATGCTTGATTTCGTGTCTGTATGTAATTTGAGATGTTGTCAGTCAGAATTTCTAGACGTTTTCAATTTAGAGGTATGTTCTTTTAATGGGCCACAGGTAACAGACATGTTTTATACTTCTTGTGAATCAAGTTAATGCAATCTTATTTTCACATGTGTTTTGTATATACTTTGTTAACGCCTTATGTTGAAAACGGGACGTAGTCACGTGTATCCTTCCACGTCCATCACTGTCTGCTCGATCTGTGCATCTCTCATTATCAACAAGCTTTGTTGTTTCGAGATAATGAAATCTTTAACTTGTGACTTTGAGTAGGGTAGTTGGATAATTCGATATGATCATTTATCGTCTTTCAAAGGAATCGTGAACAAAGCAAATATCGAGATATCACGATTACACAGTTATGTCATCTAAACTGAAAATCACAAGCACACATTTAAAAAAACAACAACAACCTGATGTGAAATATTTTGAGTTTATAGTTTGCTCTTAAACTTGTCATCCATAAGGTTTGAGATACGCTGTTTCTAGCGGCCTCTGTGGCAGTAAGATATAACTGCAGGTGGGCCTGTTCTTTCACAGCCCTCCATCCCACTGCTATGAGGCACTGCAGGGCTGTTTTGAGGTGACAGACTGGAATGCACTCTGTGAGCCGCATGGAGAGGACATTGATGGGCTTACTGAATGCATCACAGACTACATAAATTTCTGTGTGGACGGCATTGTCCCAGCTCGGACTGTGCGTTGTTACCCAAACAACAAGCCCTGGGTAACCAAAGACATCAAAGCCACTCTGAACCAGAAGAAGAGGGCCTTCAGAGGTGGCAACAGGGAGGAGCTTCGGGACGTTCAGAGGGAGCTTAACAACAAGATCAGAGAGGCTAAGGACAGCTACAGGAGAAAGCTGGAGATGAAACTCCAGCAAAACAACATGAGGGAGGTCTGGAGTGGCATGAAGACCATCACAGGCTTCAGACCAGCTAGCGGTGGATCTGATGGCAGTGTGGCTGGGGCTAATGAGTTGAATCTGTTCTTCAACAGGTTTGACACTGCAGCCCAAGCCCCTGCTGTCTCTCCTGCTGACTGTCTACAGCCATCACTGCTTCTGACCCCCCCTCCTCCTCCTGATAGCACCTCATTCAACGCCATGAGACCCTCACACCCATCCCCCTCTCTTCACACCTCTCCTGGCTCCCCTGCTACCTGCCCTCCTCTCACTCTGGACTTCGAACCTCCCCCTGCTCAACCTGCACAGTTTACACCGCTTCAGGTACGGAGACAACTGAGCAAACTCCACGCCGGTAAGGCTGCAGGCCCTGATGGTGTCAGTCCACGGGTTCTCAGAGCCTGCGCCGAACAGCTATGTGGAGTTCTACACCGCGTCTTCGAGGTGAGCCTGAGCCTCCAGAGGGTCCCTGTGATATGGAAGACGTCCTGCCTCGTTCCAGTGCCAAAGACGCCGCAGCCCAGCGGTCTCTCTGACTACCGACCGGTGGCACTGACGTCTCATATCATGAAGACCCTGGAGAGACTCGTCCTGGAGCAGCTCAGGCCTATGGTCAGGCCACACCTGGACCCCCTGCAGTTCGCCTATCAGCCCCCGGATTGGAGTTGAGGATGCCATCATCTACCTGCTAAACCGTGCCTACACCCACCTGGACAAGCCGAGGAGCACTGTGAGGGTCACTTTCTTTGACTTCTCCAGCGCATTCAACACCATCAGGCCTGCTCTACTGGGTGACAAGATGACGGCGATGCTGGTGGATCCCCCCCTTGTTTCCTGGATTGTGGACTACCTCACTGGTCGACCACAGTACGTGCGCCTGCGTCACTGTGTGTCAGATACAGTGGTTAGCAGCACTGGCGCACCACAAGGGACTGTTCTCTCTCCTTTCCTCTTCACCCTTTACACCACGGACTTCAGCTACCAGACAGAGTCTTGCCATCTTCAGAAGTTTTCTGATGACTCTGCTGTAGTGGGATGTATCAGTAAGGGTGAGGAGGCTGAATACAGGGCTGTGGTTGACAACTTTGTCACATGGTGTGAGCTGAACCACCTGCAGCTCAACACAGCAAAAAACAAAGAGCTGGTGGTGGATCTGAGGAGGACAAAGACACCAGTGACCCCAGTTTCCATCCGGGGGCATAACGTGGACATTGTAGAACACTACAAATATCTGGGGGTGTTCATTGACAATAAACTGGACTGGACTAAGAACACTGAAGTCCTTTACAAGAAGGGACAGAGCCGCCTCTATTTTCTGAGGAGGCTCCGCTCCTTCAACATCTGTCGGACCATGCTGAGGATGTTTTATGAGTCTGTGGTGGCTAGTGCTTTTATGTTTGCTGTAGTGTGCTGGGGCAGCAGACTGAAGGTTGCAGATGCCAACAGACTCAATAAACTGATCAGAAAGGCCAGTGACATTGTGGGGGTGGAGCTGGACACCTTGGCTGCAGTGTCAGACAGGAGGATGCTGTCGAAGGTGCGGGCGATACTGCAGCATGGCTCTCACCCTCTCCACAACACTCTGGCTGAACAGAGGAGCACCTTCAGCCAGAGACTGATTGCTCCTAAATGCACCACTGAGCGCCACAGGAGGTCATTCTTACCTGTGGCCATTAAACTGTACAACTCATCTCTTTAATTATCGGACTCTTGACTACTTCAAAACAAAACAAAACAAAATATAAATATCTGTTCTCATTTCATTTCATTTGCCATAACAACCTAATTGTACAGTGTATATATCTCAGATTGTATTTTCACACTCACTTCAGATTGTTTACTTGATTGTTTATTATTTATTTGTACTGTATTTTATTGGCTATTTATTAGCTACTTTAGATTTATTTTAATTGTATTTTATTTGAATCTTTACTTTATTTTATTTCTACTTTATTCATCTTTATGGCTTGTTTCTACTGTGCACGGAGCATTGGAACGAAAGAATTTCCCCCCGGGGATCAATAAAGTATTCTGATTCTGATTCTGATTCTGATTGTCAAGTCCACGGTCACTGAGTGTGTTGACTTTTTTTGTAAACTTTAGTGACACGCATTCACCTCTCCACTTCCGATCTGGCCCCTATATGTTACCTTCTTAAATCCATATCAGACACACAGACATTCCTATTACGCTATTCTGCCCTTACTACAAGCCTGTTCCCGATTTCCGATTACAAGTGAACACAGCATAACCGTTGGTGACGAGCAGACCAACCACTGTCAGCAGCATCACTAACGTGGTAACTTATTAACACAGACACTGATATTGTAATACTCACCGAAAGGCAACAAGTGCTTTCATTAGTGGGTCGTATGATGATCGACATTGTTTTAACTCACTCTTTGCTAGATAGTAATTTAAAAGACAATTAAATAGATTAAAATCTTACGGACTACAACTTCAAGTTACCTATATTGGGATAGTAGATTTTGGCCATATTGCCCAACCATAATCTTGAGATAATGACATTGAACTAATTTTTAATTGTGTGTTTATCATCAGGGCCATGGAAGTAGTGGAGCCTGGTCTGACAACAGGAAGTGACACAGTCTATTTCTGTGTGATTGACAGTCAGGGCAATGCCTGCTCATTTGTCAACAGCACCTACATGGGCTTTGGAAGCGGACTGGTCCCTAAGGATTGTGGATTCTCACTACAGGTCTGAGGGGTCACAAAGAGGGTGTGAGTGTGTGTGTGTGTGTGTGTGTGTGCATGTGAGGTAGTGACTGGTATGTAACACTTGCTAAAACAATACAAGTGTAGTAATATGTGTGTGAAGCCGAGACAAAAGAAGAACAGGTCATATAGTATGCAAGTGGTGCTAACTTGAAAATACTTTAGAAAACCATGGACCAGATCTATGAAGATATATCGCTGTAGTAACATGGTCATATGCTTTCTAGAAGCATGCTAAAACATAAAACTGTATTTTCACAAAATCCCCTTTCCACACAGAATCGGGGTGCCAGCTTTTCTCTGCGCCGTAACCACGTAAACTGTGTTGGTGGTGGGAAGCGGCCTTATCACACCATAATACCTGCCCTTCTCACCGACTCCGCAACCGGATCACAAAAACCACGACTCCTCGCTGCGCTGGGGGTGATGGGGGCTTTGATGCAACCGCAAGGACACGTCCAGGTATGATCAAGAATAGACCGAGATGGAGTTTGAAAATTAGCCTTGAGATAAAGTATGTAAGATATGTCCCCAACACTGTTGTATTTATTTTGTTTATTTGACATTAACATTTGATTTGTCCAAGCGTAAATACGTTACTGTTGGTAATTTTATAGTCAGATTGGCATTAGAGAAATCATAAACACTTGTGTGTGCACCAGGCTAGAGGGACTTCATTACATCAGCTTTTAGAATCAGTCAAAATGACTTATTTAACATATCTTTCTTTAATTATGGCTCAGTCTTGTGAGTTTAATGTGTTAATGAGGTAATCACTGATGCTGCTTTTGTGTTTAGGTGTTGTTGAACATGTTGGAGTTTGGGATGAATCCTCAACAAGCTCTGGATGCACCAAGAGTATACGTGCAGTATGATCACACAAGTATGTTCCACCATTATTATCCATATAAGATGTAGGCAGTAGGGTGGTGGTTTTCTCTACTGTTAGATGACATCCTAAACGGTACATGAAAATCGTATTCTGATGAAACATTATGCGTGTCTAGCTGATCAGTGGTCAGTTAATCTGGAGGAAGGGGTCGGCCAGGAGGTAGCCGAGGAGCTGAGAAGACGGGGCCACAAAGTCAGCGGGCCAATCACAGGTACATTTTTTTTAATCTTCACAGTTACTTTTGGCAGCGGTTTCATGGTATTTTGTACATAAGTGTGACACAGCAACAGAAAGTAGCAATCAAGTCTCTCATGATGAATGGATGCCACATGAAGCCTACTCAGAAGTTAAAGTTGGGGTATGCTGTTATTTCTTGTTTGCATCATTGAGAAAAAAAATAAAAACATAATAACTTTTCCATTGTAATTGAATTGGTTTGAGAGAAAACTATACTTCTGCACCTCCTCTTTAACCTGACTCCGCCTGATGGATGATTCGCATGAGTCGCATTGTCTCAGCATATCCATCTGGGAACTCTGGTTTGGAGATCTTTTGGGAAGGGGCAAACATACTGTTTGCTGATTGGATAAACCATCTGTCTATCACCACCATACGGGCCAAATCAACCAATCAGATAGACAAAGTGTATGACGTACTAACAGCGTTGAGGAAAAGCTCAGAAAGTGAACAACATATCAGTAGAGCATATTTGCCTTTTGTGTAAAGCAAATTTGAAGATAAGACACAATATCAGGTGCTGAAAAGTGTTTGTGAGCGGCTAACAGGATTACGGCTACCGCTAATGTGTCTAGATCAGGTCGGGTTTGCATGTGTTGCGTCACACTTAAACCCGCCTCAAAACCAACGCTGATTGGATGTTTGCTTAACATGCAGCTCCAAATTTTCTCCGTCGCATGTTACCAGACTGATCTGCGAGTAAAATGCAATGGAGCTCACGAGATCAGGATGGTCTCACGAGGCTACCTCCTCTTGCCGCTATAGTATAGTTGGCTGTTCTGCAAATGAATGCCTTCAGATTGTGGTAAACCTAATTTAAAGTTGCTTTTTCAGCACTGGGAACAACCCAAAAAACCCAAACCCAAAGGAAGACAGACTTATCAAAAGAGTCTGACAAGAAAATACCTGTCAGAATTTCAGAGAATAATAGTTTAGCCTTCTGCTAACTTTAGTAAAAGGCACAAGGTTGTGCCTCTTTCAGGTTCACGTTTGTATCTTCAGCCTAAAATAACTGAAAGTCATCTTAAAGGGTTTTACAGGCCCAAAAATTTGCAAAGAAAACAGGATGGTTGTTCTCATAGTAATAATTGCTGTTATATAAAGGCATCGGGATCATAATCACGATGGGGATGATTGAAATGAAAGACTAGTACTTGTACAGGTTACTGTATGAAGCACATGCATATGCCCGTGCTCGTCTAATGGGAGGGGCTTACGACAGAGAGGGGAGAGCTTGTTATATTAACTGTTATATTGATGTATAGTAACAGCCATAAACAACCGGTAGTCTCAAATCAGTGGGATTAGAAAGTACTTCCCATAAAGCCTGTTGCTTCCTGTTGCAAACAGGATCTTCTTATTTGTTCCTCTTCCCTACCTTGGCATCATTCTGGGGGGAGTTAGCTGTTACTTTTCTCAGGTGTGTGAACATTTGTGTACAGCCTAGTAGCACATAATCTACAATCCAGTGAAGAAGCGCTCACCTGCCTACCCTCTTGGACATTTATTCAAAATGAAAGCTGCTGTAATGTATAGATTCTCTAGAGCAGCATGTAGCTCCTTGATGGATTACCAGTAGACTGCTGAATTCTATAAATGAGTACTAACTAGTAATACTGTTATTTCAAGGTTGCAGTTATAGAAAAATACAAGATAAAAAATAAACCTGTTCGTCCTTGCTGTCTTAATCTCATCTTCATCCGCTTATCCGGGGTCGGGTCGCGGGGGCAGCAGCTCTAACAGGGGACCCCAAACTTCCCTTTCCAGGGCCACATTAACCAGCTCTAACTGGGGGATCCCGAGGCGTTCCCAGGCCAGTGTGGAGATATAATCTGTCCACCTGGTCCTGGGTCTTCCCCGAGGCCTCCTCCCAGCTGGACGTGCCTGGAACAGGGTTCATCCTTACTAGATGATCCTGAACCACCTCAACTGCCTTCTTTCAACGCAAAGGAGCAGCGGCTCTACTCCGAGTTCCTCACGGATGGCTGAACTTCTCACCCTCTCTCTAAGGGAAACTCCAGCCACCCTCCTGAGAAAACCCATTACGGCTGCTTGTACCCGCGACCTCGTTCTTTCATGACCATAGGTGAGGGTAGAAACGAAGATTGACCGGTAGATAGAGAGTTTTGCCTTCCGGCTCAGCTCTCTTTTCGGTGCGGTAGAGCAACTGCAACACCGCCCCCGCTGCTCCGATTCTCCCGCCAAACTCACGCTCCATCGTCCCCTCATAATCGATTTATGTTTTATAACCTTTTATTTTGAAACCACCCATTGAAGCCAGTGTGAGCCTTTACACACATTTCTTTCCTGTGTGTCTTACGCTGTGACACTGCTTTTAACATCATTCATTCAATAACAAAAAAAAATGCATTTAAGGAAGCAAACGTCTAACTGCTCATCACTCTGCTGCGCATTACTTTCTTACTTAAAAGTGCCACAGTTCAACCAGAAGTCTTAATCTCATGATCTTAGCCTGCTGATGAAACATGGGAAACATCCTGGTTTTCATTTATCTTTTCATTCAAACACACAGGCCACAAGAGGTCTCAGTTCGGGCGGGGGCAGATCATCACGGTGGGGGATTGGTGGAACCCATCTGTCAATCAAGCTGACCATCCGTCCAGGGTGCTGTGGGCGGGATCAGACCCCAGAGCGGATGGATGTGCACAGGGATACTAGACGTACATGATGTCCTTTCCTCCTCCCTGCAAATGTGAAATTCGTTCTGAAGGAAAATTCCTACATATGAAATATTGAGTAGAAGTATAACAGCAATTGTTTTTTTTACCCCGTAAAAACAACTCAAGATATTCCACCTATTCGTTGTTGCTGGTCTAGAAATTAAAAATATCATTACATATACAGTAAAAGCAGCCTTCCACAGTAAATGAGAGTTGCATTTTTTCTGACAGTGAATTTCCCAAAACAAATTTAGTTTTGACAAATGTGATGTGAATCAAATCAATCAGTGTTAAATCTCAGTCCAAGTTCATTTTGAATCATGTTTCTGAACTTGTGTTTTTGTTTCTGCGGTTGTTGAAATGTTATTTTAAATGATCTGAAATATGAAGATGAGGAAGCACTTTTTAAAATTAGAAATTATATTTTTTATCTCTTTTATTACATTACCCACACACACACACACACACACACACATACACAGGTGTCACGGCAAAGGGGCTGCCACGTAGTCGGCGCTTCATGCAGTTGGGGTTCAGTGCCTTGCCTTGTGGTTGAAAAGCCGTTTTAATGCCTTCACCGTAATGCCCCAAATAACCAGTGTTAGCCACGTCTGGCTGTTAGCAACTCTAACAGATTTCTCCGTTAATAGTTCATACACAAAAAAACTGTCTTGATGGATTATTTGATGTATGTAAGTGCTGAAAAAGACCATGGGATGATTTTGCGCTGAATTACACTTTAAGGGCAACACGGCAGTGCCCAGGAGGTGAACTGGCACCTCTCAAGCTCCCACATCTATTCATCTATTCATGATTCTGTACATTTTTTACAAATGAGAAATAAATGTGATTTATTGTCAAGTGATGTTTAAGTTCAAGAAGAGGTTTGTTCATGGCTTCTGCAGATTCCTCTTAACCTGATGAGAAGCTGAATCAAGTTTTAATGCGAGTAGTTAATACTGTCATAGGGAATTATAATTAATTTAGTGTTTTTGATTCAGCACCTGGACAAGATACATGTGTATTTTTCACACTGGTTTTTGAAGCGCTGTTCAAAATTATGAATGTGCCCTTTTTAGAAATTGTGGTTATATTTTGTCAGCAACACGGCCTTATGGAAATGTTGATCAGTCATATGATTAGTTGGTCTGTGCAACACTTTGGTCCTGAGCAAGGGAGCGTACCCATGTTCCCCGCAATTACCAAAAAGGGTCCTGTGTTCCCTGTCTGTTATTATTTCCACCATCTGTGCTGAATTCCACAGCAAATAGGCCTATGTAGACCCTAGCCCTGCCCCCTAACCCTAACCGTAACCCTTTGCCTTCACTGATTTAAGTCAGCATTTTGTTATGGTTGAGGTTTATGCAACCGGGGAACACATGACCCGGGGAATATAGGGAATACCCCCTGAGCAAGATGTCTCGAAAAAGACTTGTATATGTCGACGATACTGCAATGTGAGCTGCTCACACACTTACTAAATAAATTCTATCAACTCTTTCCCCGTACGCCCTGCTGCCAACCACCAGTTGAACACAGTTGAATCAAACAGTCTAACGGTTCAGTGTGTGTGTGTGGCGTGTGTGACAGTCATCTGAGCTCCAGCACACTGCTGCATTTAAAGGGAGAGAGTAATTAGATAACGAGTACCAGCCGTGCACACACACCTCTCCCTCCTGCAGTTGATTGCCAACCATACCCACCTCCACAGGGTGTTCCTACGCTTCACACTCAGGGTGAATACGTATGTTATTTGCGAACTCTCTCATCCTTTCTCTAGCACCACCATCGAAATCTATTTAAATTCATTGAGCACACTCAGCTCAGAGGACAAACCACTGACAGGAGATATGGGCCAGCACCGCCAAACCAAAACAAAACATCAGCTGTGCACAGAAGATGCCTCAAAGTTTATTTTGCAGATTGATCTAAAATTAGCTGAGTCCACATCCCTAGTGTTTTTGATGACCCCATGGCCTTTTCCACTGTCACAACTCTTAAGACATATGACCATGATCTGGTACACGGCATATGATGCATATGAACTTTATCTTTTAGTGAATTTTTAGCTGTTGAGAAACACCCTGCTGCCCCTCAACATACCACACTGACAGGATAGATGATACTATATGCAGTGGGTTGTGTCGTGTGAAGTATGTGAGTTGGTAAAAAACAGGCAGCTCAAACATGACTCCACTTCAACACTGATTTCTTGTTGTAGAAACATGATGTTGGACTTTGATTCATTGTTTATCTCCTTACAGCTCCAAACCCCCTGGTACCATTCACTCCCATAAAGAGCCATGCGTCCTGTCCTCTCAAACACACCGTTTTACCTAATCTGTCTTAATTAACGCTGGTTGAAACAGCTCATTAGAGCCGCTCGTTAGTGGCCAGTCCCAGCTTACAGCGCAGTTTATCGGGCTGTGGAGCATTCCAGATGGATTAGAAAAGCAGCTCACAACATGCTGGGCCCCTGAGACACACATATGTACACACACGGCCTTTGTGGCTTTCTGACACAGCACTGTCAGGAGGCATGTTGTGCCCTATTGCCCCACATAGACTTGCTGAGCTTTTTTATCGCACTGACCTAGAAAGTGGCAGCAGGTGACTTTGGGAACATGCATTGTTTTGGCTTGGATCGGTCCTAAACGGATCTACAGTGTTGCTGTCTGAAGCTGAAATCTTCTGTAATGCTTCAACATTATATGTAGGGCATTGGGGAAAAACTGGGGGCATATATCATTTAATTTATTTCAAAACAGTACAAACTATGTTATAATCAAGGTTGGATTTTATTTATGTATTCTAAAAAGTTGAGATATTGGAGAATGCTGATTTCACTTAATTAGGATTGATTAGATCACCTTCTCTGTATTTTTTATATTATATTATTTTTATATAATATTTTTAAGTATTGGAAGGTTACTGTTTACATTAACTCAACTATTGTACTTAAGTACAATTTCCATTTTCCGTGACATTATATAATAAACTACTATGAAGAGGGAGATATTGTACTTTTTACTCCACTATATTTATCAGACCACTATTTTTTTAAATATTACTTTTGCGGATAGGCGCAGCAGGCGGAAAGGAAGGGGGAGAGACAGGGCTTTCAGCAAAGGGCCACTGGTGGGACTTGAACCCCTCTCTGGCCTCTGTCTGGTGTCTAAAATCTGCACATGGAACCGAGCATGTGATCAGACTTTAATATTTGATGCATTGTTACAGATTTAACTATGAAATCTTGCTCTCATATCCAGTAACATAACAGTGACAGGTGCCGTTCATCTGCATACTAAGTGCTTTTACTATTGATACTTAAAGAACATTTTGTTGCTAATGCTGCTGTACTTGCACTAAAGTAACATTTTGAATCCAAGACTCACTTTTTGTAAAGTATTTTTATGAATTAGGATTGCTATGTTAATAGTAGATCATCTAAATACTTGGTTCCTGCACAATATAAAGTCTGTATAGGTGCATACAGTACACACAGTATATATGCAATGTTTTGGTTTAATAGATTACCTAAAAAGATTCAAAATGATATGATGCAAGGTCAGGGCTTCCCAAACTTAAGCATGCTGCGGCCCAATTTTAAAAATGAAAATGATCCGTGGCCCGCGCAAACATTTGAACGTAAATAATGGTAAATATATAAGTGTGCAAAAAACTCACTGTTGTAATGACTCAGTCATTCTGAGGAAAATAAATACTTAAGGTTGTGAGGCCTGTCTGACTAAGAGGCTGTGGGAAACACACACACACACACACACACACACACACACACACACACACACTGTGGGATCTTTCATATTCTTGGCCGCGCTCTCCGCAGCCATTGGTCAGCCCTCTTCCTGTGAATGTGTTTCCTGCCGCACGTTGTGTCATGGCAGAACTCCCTCTCTAAGGAAGGAGAATCTGTTCAATACACACACACACACACACACACACACACACACACACACACACACACACACACACACACACACACACACACACACACACACACACACACACACACACACACACACACACAGACACACACACACACACACACACACACACACACACAGACACACACACACACACACACACACACACACACACTTGTTTTTGTTTCCTGGCACCCCAGCTGCTCCGACCCTACCCTCCCCTCGTTCTCTTACTCTCTTGCTCTCCTCGGCCCATTCCACTTCTCTCCTCTCCTCCCTGCGGTTGTGTGTGTGTGTTTTTGCGTGAGCAATGTGCTGTTCGGTGGGTTTCGCCAGGTCTCTGGGTCTGGCCCTGCTGCCTCTGGCCCTCTGCTGTATCCTGGCCAACCTGCTGCTGCTGTTTCCTATGGGAGAAACCACCTACATTCAGGAGAACCGCCTGGCCAGCTACATCTGGTACTTTGGTGGACTAGGAGGAGGTGGAGCGCTGGTGAGTGAAACATTTATGTTCTAATTACAAGATGATTTTTCAGAGATTTATACTGTAAGTTTTGGTAAAATATTCTGATCCTGGTTGTTTTCAGCTTTGGTCAGATTAGATTTCTGGATGTCAACTTTAGTTTCCTGGTGCACGTACAACAAACATTAGATGCTGGTCAAAGACAGCCACAATCTAAGGCCCTGTTATTTTACTTGGATCAAACAAAGAGTAGCGGGGTTAGCCTCTCTTCAAAAGCTCATCTTTATTACCATGGAATACATTTCCTTTAAATGTATGCAGTCCAAAGTTACTTTTAAAGTTTGCCATCTTTTAAACATATATATATATACAGTATATATCTTTTTGTGAGACAAGAGTTTAGACAAATCCCTAATAAATCCTTCCAAACTTGAAAGAAATAGCTATTTCCATGTAATGCACATCCTTCTATACATTTACTTTCACTCAAATAAGATTGTATTGCAGTTGCAACAGAGTGAGCTTGGTGAACAGAAACTAAAAAACTTTACTCAAATTTGAAATCAGCATTTGTGGCAGGTTTTGGTCATTTATTCCTACAAAGTATGAGTTGAAATTCATGAAAAATAAGAATAAGCTGCTACTGAAAGCTGTAAAACCTCAGAGGGTCATGTGCCTGTTTACTCCGACTACAACTGTATTTATTCCATCATGCCGTACAGTATTTAATTTGTCTTATTCTAAAAAACATTTGACTTGGTTTAAAACAAAACCCATCATTCACCATAACGAATGAAGTTGAAACGGTTGCTATTGAGGCAATCTGAGCATCTTCCCAAACTACTCATGTGATGGGGTCCTTTTGCCGGGCAGAGGAGGCTCAGTGCGGTTTAACTGAGGTCACGCAACACCTCACATAAGATGCAGGGGTAATTAAGTGAAACTAAAAGTAACGAGATAACCTTTTCATCAATAAAGTCTTTGAAACCGTGTTTTAACAGCTGTTTTTTCACAAAGAATGAAATTCTTTCACAACATTTGAACCATGTGACACTAAAACGTTCCACTGAGAAACGTCCTAATCAAGCTGCGTTAACTGAAAACATGTATGACTTCCCTTATTCAGTGGTAGGTAGAGATAGACACTGGTACATGTAGATACAGTGAGTGCTATTATGTAGACTGAGGCCTTTTTCCCCTCAATTTTGGGTTAATTCAGACTCATTCGTGCTTAAAACATCTTGTCCATGGAGATTGATTGACTCATTTGTTTAGTTGCACTCATCTGTACACAGAGTCGGTGTTTGACTCATAAAAACATGATTTATAGACCAAAATACTATTAAAATTCAATTGTTTTCCCCTTAACACCATTCAGTCTGAGTGTGTTTGCAGTGGCTACATTGAACAATGCAGTGTTGTATGAATTCACAGTTAATCCGTCTGCTGCATGCTGCTGATCTGATGGGTTTATGCTCCGACTGAGTAGAAAGGAGCCGTTCTCTTAGTTTGGTTTTAAAGGAGGAATAGAGGAGAGATTGTATTTTTCCAAAACAACATTAATCTCGTTGGCCAGCAGAGCACTTGTGTTGGGTACACAAAGCTTCACTCTGTAAGATATTTAGTTTTTTTGGTAGTTTGTTAATAAAAAAAATAAATAAATGCAGCGAGCATCTTAGAATCTACCTGTAATAATTCAATTCAATTTTATTTACAGTGCCAAATCATAACAAAAGTTATCTCAGGACACTTTACAGAGTAGGTAAAGACCACACTCTATGACTTATTTATGATTTACAGAGACCCAACAATTCCCCCGTAGAGTACAGTGGCAACGAAAACCTTCACTATAACAGACAGGAACGTCAGATAGACCCAGCTCTGTGGAGGACGGACATCTGTCTGCACCGGTTGGGGAGGAAGAAAAGGAGAGGGAAAGAGAGGAAAGACGGACAGATGGACAAAGAGAGACAAGGACAGACACAAAGACAGAGACAGACACACTTCCAGTAACTATATTAATATCTATAGTAATGTGAATATGACTTATTAATACAGCAGAATAGAAGAACAAAGCACAGCTAAGGTGATAGATTATAATAGCAGCAGGAAGCGTCACGCAGGACCACGGCAGCAGGCACCACCACCATCAGCAGAGACCTGCAGTATGTATGTAGATGTCATATTCTACAGACATAAAGAAAATGGTGAACAGGAAAGTTAATTATATACACGAACAAGTTGACGTACTCGTGCATCAGAGGGACTATTTAAGCGTTTATTTCTGCAGAAGTGTCCGGTTGCAAATTTGGAAGGTGTCATTTTCAAGGAGTATAACATAAGGATGTAAGCTGTAGGCGGGTGATTTCAACATATCCTATCCAGGGTAAGACACATACTTAACCCAGTGGAAATAAATGCATGACCATAAAACCCTTTGAATGGTCTCCTCAGTAAGTCATATTAAAAGGATATTGTTACGTGTCCGCTTGCACTATAACGGTACTGTAGGTGTAAAAGTGTCAGACCCAGGCAGGAGAGAGGACTCAGATACGCAGGATTGCGGATCTACACTGAACTTATTATCTTGACGACTGGGACGTGGCACAGGGAAAAAAGCCACAAACAAAAAAATCCCTCCGCACAGGAGGAAGGAAACCAAAGCCGTCAGAAAAAGCCAAAGTACAAAATAAAAGCGCTCCACGCAGGAGGAAAAAACAAAAGGTAAAGTTAACAAATAAATCTCAAAATAAGAACACTCCGTACGGGAGGAATGAGCAAATACAAAGTGAACAAAATAATTAATGAAACAAAGATGCTCCAGAATGGAGGAAAAAACTATTTAACCGTTTATTTCTGCTGGAGTTTGGTGCTCAACTGTCAAAAAGGTTGTGAACATTCGGTGCTGCAGTATCTTCTTGTTAGAAAACTTGATTTCTAGAGGGAATCACAGGAACGGGAGACCAAGCATTAAAAAAAACAAACGGAGGAGGATGCAGAACAATGAACTGTTAAAGCCCAAGTTATGAGAGAGACGTCTCTGAACCTTAAAATGTTTCTTCCCCATGCTGGAAATGAAACTTCCTGCAGACGTTTCACAATAAAAGCGAGGGGATTGAACTGCGAGAGGCTTTATTTTATTTCATGTGAACTGTGGAGGAAGTTTGTATTCACATCACACAGCAGCAGTTCCCGTCTAAAACATGCTGAATCATTTAAATCAGGGGAATTTTAGAAATAAAGTCCCTTCAGTAAGATTCCACATGAGGTGAATAAAGGCCACTGCTCTGTGTTTGGGTTCGCCTCTAAATTATTGATGCAAGAGTGAACCTTTCATCGAGCACATGCAGCTACATGTGTGCAGTTCTGCCGTTTTTCATACACTTTATGTGCGTTTATGTCTTTAATCCCCTTGTCTTGCTGTCTTTATTTTTTCTCTTCCCGTCTTTGTGGAAATGACAGAACACTTAAGAGTCAAAGAGCAAACTCAACCCCTCTGAGAGAAGTCTATCTTTAGCTCCCTCCCTTCCTCTCCCTCGCTCTTCCTCCCTCCTTTTTCCTTCTTTCCCTCTCTTCCTTTCGCGCTGTGCACTTCCTTCTGTATTGTCAGCCTCCGCCTCTACTACTAAAGGATAGTGCTTCAGGGGGACATCCAGGATGTGTATGTAACGATGCCTATGATCTTTGGGACCTTGGGAACTCCCCCCCCCCCCGGATGATTTGAAGTCCTTGACCGCTTGGAGAGAGACAACAGCACAGGAAAGAGGAGGAGAGGAAAAAGGGGGAGGGATGGATAGTTAAACAGCAGAACCCTGAAGCAAACAGACACAGGACTGACATTGTAAATCTCTTTCTCCTGCTGTTTTCTTGCAGTGAGGCCGTCCACACAACTACAAGTGGCTGATGCTCTTGTCTGACTTTTTATATGATCACAACTCTGAGATTTATAGTCATTATATTTGGTCTGTTCAGTCTAAATAGGATGAATCCTCATGACTTTAATGGTCCCCAGACCTTTAATGAAGCACCAACATAAGGTCAAAAGGTTCTCTTATGCACCACCAACATTTCCATCTTTATATGTTAAAGCTATCATAGCGTGCTTACGGTTTAAATGTTCAAAATGACTTGTTGTTTACTGTACAGTGCACCGTATTTACCCTCCGCCATGTTGGCTTGGGCCAGCATTCATTCAAAGCACAGCCAGGACAAAGCACAGCGGAGTACGACAGAGTGGGCCTCGAGCTTATTCAACAGTCCATCACTTTCACTTCTGCTCAAGTTCTTCTTGCATTCTTGTTTTTGGTGGCATCTCTCCAGTTGGGCATGTGCCAGAGTGTTTGCCTGGGTGGCTGTGGCTCAGAGGAAGAGCGGGGGTCGTCCTCCAATCAGAAGATCGGCAGTTCGATCCCTTGCTCCTATGGTCTGCGTGTCTAAGTGGAAGTTGAGGAAAGACAATAAACCCCAAAATTGGTCCCTGGTTTTAATGCTTAGATAAGACAGGTAGCCTCTCCCGTCAGTGTTTTAATTGACTAGAAAGGTGATTTATAAATACAAATCCATTTACAATTTATGTGCACCACACCTGCCCTTTTAGTGTTAATAAACAATTATAATCAAGTGGTAATCATCGTTCAGCCCACCTGGGCAAGAGCAGATTTGGATGATTAAATCGTCTGGAGTTGACTTTACCAACTTTACTTATTCTTTCTCTGAACTGAAAATTAATATAAAATGGGGGAATGTTGCTGCATGAGGCCCAATGTGTATCATCTCCTGTAAAAGACTAAAAACGGGAGCGACCGGTGGCTGAGAAGTTGGAGCGGAGGCTGGGGGTCCTCGGGGCAGCGGCTGTGGGTTCGGTCCGACCTGTAGGCCTTTGAAACCCCCCTCCCCCCATGCCCCATTTTCCTGTCTGTCTTGTATAATAAAAGGCTTGAACAATATCTAAAAAAATCTAAAAAGGAGACAAAATGAAATCAAATAAATCCTGCTGTTTTGACATGTAACTGTGTCTCCAGATGCTGGTTCCAGCTGTGGTCTTCATCACTCTGGGGAAATGTAGCTGCTGCTGGAATGAGAGCTTGATGGTAAGTGACTCAAAGGCTATAGGAGGTACACCATACCAATCTTAGTCTCTACCAAAAACTCCAGGCAGTGATGCTAAGCTAATGCTACGGCAGAGAAGATCCATAGCCTACGGTGTTTACGCTGAATTACTCCAATGCTGTCTGACATGTTTCATCGGGCAATAAACAAGAAGAACCAAGAAAATCCTCATTTCCCAAATAGTTTCTCTTTAAATATAGAACCAAGACATATTATATGTTTCTGTCTGCTACAAACAAACCCTTATTTATTAACATTTTTTTTTACTTTTAACCCCTGTAACTCTTCATAATGTGTCCATTTGACTGCTATTTTGCTGTTTCTTTTTCACCATTAACTCAATAATACTGTGCAGTTGTCATTAAGCCAGCCAACACTGAGTCCTTATGAGGTGGAATGCTAATGCTAATCCAGCTATGATAATACAACAAGAGTCCCATTGTTAGGTCACACTCTACAAAGTAAGCTTGGCTCACGCCATTCAAGCCACATGCACAGCTGCAGTGTGTGTGTGTGTGTGTGTGTGTGTGTGTGTGTGTGTGTGTGTGTGTGTGTGTGTGTGTGTGTGTGTGTGTGTGTGTGTGTGTGTGTGTGTGTGTGTGTGTGTGTGTGTGTGTGTGTGTGTGTGTGTGTGTGTGTGTGTGTGTGTGTGTGTGTGTGTGTGTGTGTGTGTGTGTGTGTGTGTGTGTGTGTGTGTGTTTCACAGCTGCCTCTGTATCTGATCTATGAAACGGATAAATGAAGGAGTCACACACACATTTACAAAGGCATCCAAACACATGCACATTCCTCTTTTAAAAAAATGACTGTGCGCTTGTGTTGCTCTCCAGATGTGCGGGTCAGTGTTGGCAGCTGTGGTCGGCCTGGTGGGGTCTGGCTACTGTTTCGTCATGTCAGGATTTGCCCTGGTGCAGGGTCCCCAGTGCTTCACCTCTTTTGGATGGTCGTACCCCTTTGCAGACCAGAAGGGCAGGTAGGGAGATGCAGTACTGTGTTTTGTGTGTGTTTGTGTGGTGATGGATGACGGTTATTCACTCAGTTTTTTCTTTAATAAGGATTTAGTCTATAAAGAGACAGAAAATATTGAAAGATCACCATCACAATTTTCCTTTATTTGTCCAAACAACAGTGCAAAACCAAAAGTGATTACATTTTATTTTGTAAAAAAAGAGAAAATTAGGAAATCCTCATATTTGAGAAGCTGGCATTTGACATTGTTGCCAAAATGTTTAAATGACAAATGATGAATCAGTTATCAGAGTTGTTGCTTAGTCAATCATGTCAGTTCTATTTCTTAAGTACTGTAAGTAACACAATCATTGGAGAACTCACTCTACTTAAGTGTTGCAGCCTGCTGTGTTTCCTCTGAAGCATCACTTGTATTTCTGTAGATGAACCTTTGGATACACTTTCTTCTTTTTTTTTATTTCTCCTGTAAACAGATGTTGCAAATTAGAGTTTTGCTGCAAACACTTAACACAGTGCATCTCTAATGCTACTGTGATGTCCATAAAAATAAAATAAACTATATCAGGGCACCTTGTCAGGTATTATTTCCTAATTTAAGTCAACAGTGTGCACTGAAACAGCTCTTCTCCTTAGTATTTCATAATTTTTAAGGTGTAACCAAAAATATTGGCAGAAATGCAGCTGTTGTCTGATATCCCTCTCTCTCTGTTCCAGGTATCTCTTACAACCAGAGACATGGTCACGGTGTCTTCAGCCGGTTCACATCGTGGAGTGGAACATCACTCTGCTGTGCGTGTTACTGGGCCTGGCCGTGCTGGAGTTCATCATCTGTCTCTTACAGCTTGGAAACGGTTTAGTCAACGCCATCTGCCGACCCTGTTGCTACAAGCAGGAGTATAGTCTTAATGCTTAGATCAACACACACGTGTATGTAGACTCACTGTTAAGACACAAGTGTATGTGCACACATAGACAGATCACACACTCCATATGTATGCACACATACAGGACATGCATGGAAGTCTGCGCGCACACAGCCTCATTGCCCAGCACCGCGCGTGTGTGTGTGAATACAACTCAACTTTTCTTAGACACACCTACACAGTACACACGATTATCATGGACAGTGCCAGTCAGTGTTATCATTCAACGAGTTCTCATCAACAGGTTCATATGATATCTTACGAAAAGTAATGCACA
Organism: Echiichthys vipera; assembly: GCF_963691815.1. NCBI lineage: Eukaryota > Metazoa > Chordata > Actinopteri > Perciformes > Trachinidae > Echiichthys > Echiichthys vipera. The sequence goes on from NC_139828.1 coordinate 6,903,958, forward strand.
TCGATTCGTATGATATCTTACACCTCGCAACGGCAACCGGAAGTGGACTGTGACAGTTACGTTTAGGCAACAAAAGGTGACCGTTCATATCAAAATGACTTGGTTAGGATTAGAAACAAATGTCTTCTGGGACCCAAACTTCGTGCCCCCGGGTGAAGGGTGAAAGTCAAGAGTTTTGGGACCCATCCACCACCCCAACTGTCCTCCCTACATGGATATGGATAGATTTTTTTTTTTGCCTTTTTATGGCTTTTATTTAGTGAGCTGGAGGTCGACATGAAATAGGAGAGAGGGGGGGCGACATGCAGCAAAGGGTCCAAGGTCAGAGTCAAACCTGGGCAACTGCGGCGAGGACTTTTAGCCTCTGAATATGGGGCATCATTTCTAGTGTAATAAATACACACAAATTACAGTGCATTACATTTCATTTTGATATGTACGAACAGTGAAGGAGGACAGCCCGAATCACTCTATTTCAAAATTTGCCCTGTTAAAGTGGCAAAAATCACTATGCAGTTATTGATGATTATGAGTTTCTCCAGTGCAGCAAGTCTCAACATTTCAAAGGCGACAAGTTATTAGTCCATAATAAAGGATACAATTGATTTTGTACCTAGTGGAAGGAGACTGAGCAGAGCAACGTGTACACATAATAATATCAAAGATGCTCTACTTTGTCTTTAAAGACAAAGTAGAGCATCTTTGATATTAATAATAATAATTATAAAAATAATATTAGGGATGCAGAAAAGTAGGTTTCACTGAATAAAGTAACAGTGTGTGAAACAGAAGCCTTTTTGTGCCCTATTGTTTTTTAAATGAAGAGTAAAAGGACCGTCTTGTTACACTTGAGTGACAACTCTTCACTTACTTCATGATGACGATATTCTTAATGTCGAGGCCGCCCTCTTTCTTTATTATCGTGACTGACTGTACACTTTGTATGCCTTCATAAACCCAACAACTATACTACTGCTTTTATTGCATAAACAGATGACACTACAGTTCGGATCAATGTCGTTATACTAGTATACTTAAAATTTGCAGCCATGTATTGTTTGATAATGTTGGAAATGGCGTAAGTTCTTGTGTCATTGTTGACGGTGTCTTTACAAGAATATGTTTCCATTATTTAGTTGTTTATCGGCATCTTGGCTGACATGATTATCTCGATGCACCAGGAAGTGTCTTCTCTGTCTGTCCAGTTTGATTCTTGTGGTTCCAACATTTATACATTGTTACATTAGGGAATACAAGCAGATTTGTGTGTGTGTGTGTGTGTGTGTGTGTGTGTGTGTGTTTGTACATTGTTTTCACTTTCAGAGCATTTCGTTGTAAATTGTTTTCTTTCCTGTACCTCTTTCGGATGATTGATCAGTGTTAACAGACATTTTATATATATATTTTAGTGACATATTTTTATAATGTATGTGTGTTTGTGCTGCTTTGAATAAAAAACGACTATTTCCATTTGAAGTATCCAGCGAGTCATTAAGTTCAAGCCGACAGACACAGGTGCAATGCTAGCGGATATGTGATGGGACAACATGTATGTGTGTTTATGTGTGTTGTAATCCATTCCTGGACTAAAGTTTCAGTCCAGGAATTTCCAGAGTTGCTGGTTATTGATCTAAATTAGGACTCAAACCTGAATCAATACCGCAGTTTAGCTAATAACGCTACAAGTCCCTATAAAGGGAGGTCCTTCTCTGTCCATGGCAAATCTTTTCTACGATTGCCTTATAAACCTTAAAACAGTTATAAACTGGTCTTGAAAAAAAACATTAATTGGCCTGAATTGACTTCAGAGGTGGGTAGAAGTCATTCAAATCAGTGTTAAAGTAATTAAATTGATTTCTTTGCCTAAATTTGTTTGTCTAGAATCAGCCGAACCAAGGTAAGTAGTCTTTTTAAAACATTTTTTAAGTTGGATGCCAGTAAAAGTGAGAGTGTTGTCATTATAGGCTAATCATGACCACACCAAATTATGGCTGCGTTTCCACAAAAGAAAGAAAAACCGACCTGGTTTTCTATATTACACTAAAAAGGAGAATCTGTAAACCCGATCTCTTGATGTCTGGACTATCATTTTGCAAACATTTTCCTTTCTTGTGCAAGTCTAACCTTTTGATCAAACATGCTGTATGTGATAGGTTAGCTGTCTGTTGGTCAGTGACCCCTCTGCTCTGCTTTTGGCTTTTCCCAGCAGTCAGCTGAGGTTGCATAAAGACACACAGAGGGTCTAAAGTCTCTCAGACAGACTGACTCACAGCTGTCAGTTGTCTCATCATTCTCATCCTCTGGATCACTGAACTGAAATAAAGACGTCTCTTCTTCCTTGGCAGTGTCACAGTGCACTTGTAGTTGGTGAAGTGAATCCTCAAAATGCATCGGCTGGAGTTAAGGGGATTGTTGCTGCTGTGTTGTGCAGCAGCGTGTGTTTCTGGGATGAGGAGAGAGTATTTTCTCAAGATTGAGGAGGTGTCTTGGAACTACGCCCCGAGTGGGATGAACATCATACAGAACCGCACTCTGCAGGAGGATGAGTAAGTGCCTGCACTGTATACTGTCTTGATAATGTCGGCCCTAACCCTCCTGGAGTTCATCAAAAATGCAGCAGCAAGACTCCTTCTTGGTTACATGAAAAGAGACCGTATCTCTCCTGTAATGACCTTCCTTTAAATGTTAATGGTTTTACATTTTAAGATTTGTTTATATGGCTTGGCAACATTTTCAAATCCACCTTAACTTCATGATCTCAATTAAAATCCATGAATGTTTGAGCATTTTTTATTTTTTGTCCCAAACTGCTCAACAGTTTAACTCTCAATTTTTAAGTCTTCACCATCTCAAATGTATTTACACCTGTCTTTTCAGTCCATACTAATAGGAACTGCAATCATCGCTGTTGTGTGAAAACCATATATCTCCAAAATTTCAACTTTAAAAGAAATGAAAATTGCCTTACTAATACCTGTTAAAATGATTATTCAAGCAGTTCAGTGAGTTTTGTCAAAATGCACTGGCTCCTTTAAGTGAATGATGAGTCTGCTCACATCTAAGAGGTGTTTTTTTTGGCTGTCAGAATAAAATGACGGTTTTATAACATTTCATACAAATTAAATAGAAATGTATGTGTTTGAGAGTTGTTGTTATTCATCAATATGATGCATTTAAAAAAGAACATTTTATTTAACCAAATATAAATCTATTTTTTTAAATTGGTGTTCAAATCTGCTCCAAATCTTCTCCTATCTTTATCCCAGTGATTATTTTACAGATAGACCTGGCAACCCCTGCCCCATAGTAAAAAAAAAAGGTCCAATCCTGCAAAGAGCCTTAATTCTCACCACTACTTTAGAATGAGGACATTTTTCTCAACGTATGAGGAAAACTTATTCCTTCAGTTCATCTGAGAAAAATTGAGTATGACCAAATTTAGAGATCAATTCCTTTAAACAACGATTTTCTATATTTTATCGAATGTGATTTCTGTGCAAAAAGTCCTTTTACATGTGCTACGTTTTCCTGTTTTACCAATTACTCATGTTTCATTTTAATTTTGGTTGTATTCAATTACACAAAGGCATTTGAAAAAACAGAACAAATATTAGTGAGACACGTACACAAACACAAACACCAGCAACACACAACACAATGGGAAGTTTTTGACAAATACAAAATCCTATTCATCATTAATCACATACATAACTGGTGAAACAACATCAAATACGTTTGTCGAGTCCATTAGCAGTGTGTTCGTACAAAAAGGTCTCTTGGGACTCAATGTCACCCTGTCATCGCTTACACCTGACACCTGACAATAGAACAGAAACATTGTAAATTGTTTTTCCACCAATCAAAACGTCTGCTGTGTAAAGGCCTAATGAGCAAGTAACTAAACATATTTTAAGTGTCTACTTTATGATGCCAATGACAGATTTTTGAAATATTTGAACTGTAATCTATAATCCACCTTCTCCTTTTCTTTAGGGAAGCCTCCGTGTTCTTAAAAAGAGGCCCCCAGCGTATCGGCTCCACCTACAAGAAGGCTGTGTATAAGCAGTACAGCGACGCCACCTACAGGACAGAGGTGATGAAGGCGGACTGGCTGGGCTTCATGGGACCCCTGTTGATGGCCGAGGAGGGAGACACTTTGATCGTCCACCTGAAGAACACGGCAACCAGACCTTACAGCATCCACCCACACGGACTGAACTACAGCAAGGGCAATGAGGGTGAGGACGCGGTGTGTTGGCCGACTCAACAGACTGACAGATGTGTGACTGTGCGCCTGTATCTGTCTCTTCAGGAGCCCTATACCCAGACACTACAGGTCCAGAGCTGAAGCGTGATGACTCGGTGGCTTCTGGTTCTACAGTGACATATGAGTGGACCCTCCCCGAGAGCCACAGCCCAACTTCAGATGACGGCAACTGCTTGACCAGATTCTACCACTCCCACGTCAGCCCACCAAGAGACATCAACTCAGGACTGATAGGACCCCTCATCGTCTGTAAGAGAGGTACTGAAATACGTATTTCACAGATAAACAATAGGAAAACACATGATATAACATAAAAAATACATGTCTTGGTGCTGCTGAACCTGTACAAGCTTGTATGAAAACCACACCCCAAAAAAACATTTCAATATTAGAAAACAACAAAAAGATTAAATAAAATAAATCAAATATTAAAAACAAATACAAAACAACCTTATCGTATCCAGTGGTGGAACTTCATTTACTTAAAGCGAAATTCTGGCATAAAATCATCACAGGGTCTTTTTAGGCAAATACACAAATACACATTTTTTCAGTGTAACAACTATTAACGGAGAAATCCTGGATAGTTTTATGTGAAGGGACTCTTCTTATGCTACAGCAGAGGTTTGGTGTCATTTTGAGCAGTATTAGTGGCTAAAAAAGCTGTTTTAACGTTTTCACCGTGCTTCCCCGAGCTAATCAGTGTTAGCCGCATTCGGCTGTTAGCGACTGTTAGCGACTGCCTGGGATTTCTCCCTTAGTAGTTGTTACACAAAAAAATTGTCTCGATTGCTTATTTGATACGTGTATCTGCCAAAAAAGACCCTGAGATGATTTCACACTGGAATTTCACTTAAAGTACTATTTTGACTTAATTGAATATCACTACGTACCCTGATGTGAAAAATGAATGGTTAAAATAAGTAAGTTAAATTACAAACGTACAGTATTATCTCATGTAAAATAGCTACAATGTAGAACTTTATTTGAAGTATAATTTAAACAAAAGACAGAGATCCCTGTGTGCAAAATTACACTCAGGACCCTTGTTGTTGTGTGAGCTAGGTGGAATTGAGAACTTGGGAAGTTCGGGGTCCCCTGCTAAAGCTGTTGCCCCCACGACTTAACCCCGGATAAGCGGTTGAAGATGAGATGAGATGAGATCCTCAAATGTCCTCTCCTTTCCTCTGTAGGAACTCTGGACTTACATGGAGACCGGTCAGGAGACTATCTGTACGCTCTGCTGTTCATGGTGTCAGATGAGAACTTCAGCTGGTACCTGGACGACAACATCAGGACGTACATTACGAATCCTGCCAAAGGCCTGAAGGAGGACGAAGATTTCATTGAGAGCAACAAAATGCACAGTGAGGGGGAGCATCCTCGTACACCTAATACACACACACACGCACGCGCATACACGCACACACACAAACACACACACACACACACACACACACCTTTAACTCTGACTGTGGATTGCAGGTATAAACGGATTTGTGTACGGTAACCTGCCTGGACTTAGCATGTGCCAAGGCAACAAGATCCACTGGCACATGATTGGCTTAGGCAATGAGGTAAATATTGTATTATTATTATTGCTACTAACCGGAATATTTGACAGTACAGAGATACATTTTAAACATATTAGAATAATATGGTTCCTATTTCTTCCAAACATTGTTGAAACCTAACTTTTCCCCTCTGTGTTGTACAAGAGTCTAAGTTAAGGATCGTAACTAATCAACATGAATGTTGCATTATTGTCTGCTATGTCTTTTAGAAGAGACGTAGTGTATTTTGAAAGTGTTGTCAGCCTTGAGTGGGCCAAGACACTGACATCAGCCACCGTATGCTCACTTAATCACCTGTAAACATACCGTAGGTCTCACAGTTGCCGTTGGTCAAATTAAGCGCTTTTTTTTTTGTTATTTTGTCGCTGAAATTCTGTCGCAGTCTTTCACTAATGATCTTTAATGATTTGTCAAAAAGAGACTTAGCCTCTACAATCACATCTAGCTTCTGTTGATCGTTGGCTTAAAAAAAAAATACATTTATGAACATGTGTTATTTTGTCCAGAAACAAAATTGTATTTTAGTTTGTTTTACTTCCGTTCTAGGGGTCTGCATTAAGTCTGGGTGTTAGCTGGTCTGAACCCAGTTAATATGTTATTTATCTCCAACAGGTGGACATGCATTCAGTTCATTTCCATGGCCAGATCCTGACCACTCAGAAGCACCACACAGACACAGTGAGTCTTTTCCCCGCCTCCAGTACTACAGCTGAAATGGTAGCAGACAACCCTGGACACTGGCTCTTGACATGCACCGTCAATGACCATTTGATGGGTGAGTTCACTGTCTCCATTCCTAATTTGATTGTTGTTTTGTCACACAACTGGTCGTTAGTGTAATTTGGCTAGTGTAAGTAGGTTAATATATTTAGTTTAGTATGTGAGTTTTGGTTTTGTGGTTTTGTCCAGCTGGAATGCAAGCAATATTTGAGATCAAGAAGTGTTTCCCCAACGTCCATAAGCCCCGGCCACACGGTGAGCTCAGGCCTTACTTCATTGCTGCTGAAGAGGAAGTCTGGGACTACGCTCCTACGGCGCCTACTGATGGGTTGGTTACTACACACACATACACACATACTTTCATTTAAATTATATTTGGGGAAATGATATAGACTTACATTTATATCAGTGACCCAAAGATCAACTTCATTTAATCATTTGTACTATATTTGTGTGTGTGTGTGTGTGTGTGTAGTGAAGCAGATATGTTTGTAACCAGAAGTCAAAACCGTATTGGAAGCCGCTACAAGAAGGTTCGCTACGTGGAATACACAGACATCACCTTCACCACAAAGATGCTACGCAGCCCAGAGGAGCAACACCTTGGAATTCTGGGTAATCAAATTCTTTTTTAAGACTCAGAGATGTTCTGCAGGCAGAAATAACGTCATATTAGTACAGCCAGTAGAGTCGATTGTCTTAATGGGGTAATGGACCTGGTTCGTTTCGTTCATCAGATAAGAAAAATTCCTTTTATTTATCCCGCAAGGGGAAATTCAATTTCTTCACTCTTTTATTATTCAGGTTACACACACACACACACACACACACACACACACACACAGGCCCGAAATACACACACATGCACAAACAGGAGATATATACATGCAGTTAATGGAGAGATGTCAGCGTGAGGGGGCTGCCGCGGTCAGGGATCAGCACCCCCGGTTCGGTGCCTTGCTCAACAGCACCTCAGCATTGCCCAGGAGATGAACCGGCACCTCTCCAGCCACCAGTCCATGCTCCATTCATGGTTCGCACAGGGACTCGAACCGGCGAGGACTTAACATTACAAATCCAATGCTACTTCAGTATCTCAGACAGCCTAACTACAGTATATATTGATAAATCCATGGTGCTATCGATATTTCAGTCATGGTCTGGGCCATAGACTTTTACCCACTGAGTGCAGCCAAACACTCCTGTTACCAAAAGAAAAATGCTATTTATCAATGCTATGTCTATGTAAATAATAAGCTAGTAGAGTATTTTGTCCTGCTGCCCTTTCAAGTTAAAACTAGCCACACATCTCTATTAGAACTGTAACTAACAATTATTTACATAATCATTTAATCTGCAGATTACTTTTGGAGACCTTGCACCATCATCCTATTTCTCTCTGCCTTTAACTTCTTGTGTCTTTTTGTCTCCAGGTCCCGTGCTACGAGCTGAAGAGAAGGACACTATTAAAGTGGTGTTTAAGAACAAAGCCAGCCGGCCTTACAGTATACAACCACATGGCGTTCAGTACAGTATAGAAGAGGATGGGACGCTCTATCACAATGAACTGGAAGGTTGATACAAACATATACACATATTGTGTTATTAGTTTATACATGAAACACTGTGTCAACCTTTTGTTATGTCTCGATCATCCTCCCCTACTCTTCTTCTCCTCAGAGTCTCATACAGCAAAGAAACTGCGGGAGATAAAGAGGGAACCAAGTGAGTAAAAAATGAATTATCACAGTACCAATCTAAGTTATCATGCGTCGACATTATCAACCTAATTATAATAATTCTCTTTCTTTTTATAAATCTTTGAAATCAGGAGTGGTGACCCCTCCCCCAGCTGCTCTGGTCAGACCTGGGACGATGCACTCATATGAGTGGATGGTGCCAGTGGGTGCTGGTCCAGTACAAGGGGAGGCGGACTGTCTGACTTATCTGTACTACTCTGGAGTGGACCCTGTTAAAGACACACACTCCGGACTGGCTGGACCGCTTCTCATCTGTCGACCTGGATCACTGAAAAAGGGAGCACAGGTAAGAAAAGAGCACCAGAAACTAAACTTGTGTTTCAGCAGGTCCCATCCCATAGAATCTGGTATTTACAGTTCTTATTTGCAGCGTATTTGAAGTATATGTGGTGCTAAATCTGATGCATAAGAAGGAGGACAGCTTTAATGGAGGTCTGCTGGGAAGGGACACAAAACGCACATAAAATTCTATATAATAATATATTAAATTGCTATGGAATAAAATAAATGAAGTAAAATATTTAAAATAAGAAACAACAAAAACAATGGAACAGTATGTTTCACAGTTAATGATGATACAGAATAAGTTTCCAGAAAGATAATATAGGTACATATGACGTATGCAATGAGTGGCAGATGGATGGATTACATTTATAAGTTATAAAGAACGTCCATAAGTTATGAATGCGAAAGTCACTCGGTCAGGATGACCTGAGGGAAGAAACTTCTCCTCATCCTCTCTGTTTTGGCCTTGAGGCAGCAGCAGCGCCTCCCTGACTGCTGCAGAGAGAAGAGTCTGTTGTTGGGGAGATGGAGCTCTTATATGGTGTAAAGGTACAGTAGGGCTGAGAGGTCACATCTGATGGTGTGTTCTGCTGACTGCACCACCTGCGTGTCAGGTCGCTGTCTACAGTGCAGGCGTAGAAAGACTTCAGCACATTGTTTGGCTGCCTGATGTCCCTGATGCATCTGAGTACTTGAAACTGAAATGACTGAAATGTACTGATTAACCCACAACTTTACACCTTTTGCTGTTAGATACAGACAGACTGTTGGTGTCTTCACTGTATACACCCATAACTGTATCATCCACCCACCCTCCCCCTCCTCATGTAGAAAAACTACAACAAAGAGTTCCACCTCTTGGCCACAATGTTTGATGAGAACCTGAGCTGGTATCTGGATGACAACATTAAGTCTCTAACTGCTCCCGCTACTGCTAACAAGAATGATGAGGGCTTCATGGAAAGCAACAAGATGCACGGTGTGTAGGAGACACACACATTTACACACTGATCACTGACAGCTCAGATCACTCACTAAAGAATTCATCATTCTCAGGAAAAATAGTTGGATTTCTGCTTCTCTTATTTTTACTTATAAGATTTTTTCTTCAATAAGTGTATCCTTTTTTTTTTAGATAATCATTGTATGTTTTTATTTTCTCTTTAGCCATCAATGGCTTTGTGTATAGAAACCTCCCAGGCCTGACCATGTGTAAGGGAGATAAAGTATCGTGGCACGTGTCAGGACTGGGTTCAGAGACGGACATCATCAGCCTTTACTTCCAGGGAAACCGCTTCATCTACCGCCAGAACAGACGCGACACCATCAGCGTCTTCCCTCACATCTCACGCACTGTTACTATGGAGCCAGACAGCATGGGTATGCATCTCTCTCTCTCTCTCTCTCTCTGTCACATACACATATGATTCTAGACTACTTTTATAGTTTACTTGTGAGAACCTTAAGTGACATTGTTACAAAACAGAAAGGATTTTTTGATCACACAGATAATTGAAGAGTGTAACATTTATGTGTGAATGTGACCCAAACATATCAAGCTCCAGATGTCTGGGGGTAATATTAAACCTTACACATGAGTTGTTCTGTATATAGTATACTGTATCTGCACATCTGATGTGTGTGTGTGTGTTTCAGGTCAGTTTGAAGTGGTGTCAGCCACAGTGAATCATTATCGGGCTGGGATGAGAGCCAACTACACAGTTCAGAAATGCAGCCTGTTGCAGCGTCAGGGTGAGATTATGCTCCACTCAAAAACCTTCTACATCGCTGCCATGGAAATGGACTGGGACTACTCTCCGAACCGCACCTGGGAGGCTGAGATGTTCCGCGGTCAAGAAAGGTACAGTACCACCTGCACATGTACAGCATGAAAATAATAATTTACAAAGAATCGCTTCAGAACTTAAGTGGAAAATCGTCGTCAAAATTGGATTTCAAAGGTTGATGACAGTGGAAACCATGCACTCCCTATATTAACATTAATGTAGTTGATTTTGATATATGTTGTATAAAACTTGAAGGATAAAATACAAAAATAAGAGACAAGAGAAAGATACTAAACCCTACAATGACTTGATAAACGATTGATTGCTTGATGTGTATTAGGCCTCCATTTCTGCCCCAAAATGATTAAATGCACTAGTTGGACACACACACACACACACACACACAGACACACACACACACACACACACACACACACACACACACACACACACACACACACACACACACACACACACACACACACACACACACACACACACACACACACACACACACACACACACACACACACACACACACACACACACACACACACACACACACACACACACACCAGACACTCCTCACAAAAATAAATAAAACTCTCTCCAGACCAATTAAGCAAACAAATGTATAATGACCAATATTTTCGTTTTATAATAGTTTGTAAAATGGAACCTCCCAGATCATCTGGCGCTTTAGGAGTAATTTGCATAGGTATGAGGAGGTGTTGCACACACTGTAGTTTATTTTGACTCTATTCCAAATGCACCGGCCTGTAGCTTTAATTACTCATTAGAAAACAAAACGTGGAATAATCTGCAGCTAAAAATAGTCCCCAACAAGTTCCCTACTCTGTAGAATACCACCTGTCTTATCCTTAAATGCTAGCTTTGTAGTTGTTTTTTTTAAGTTTTCCATTATGATACATATTAAATCTTATTTCATTTTTAATTGTATGTGTTTTTTTTGTTGTCTTTTCAATGTTTTAGATTTAAAAAAAAAACAAACAAACACAGATTGATTGCCTTCTCTCTCTCTCCGTCTGCAGCCCTGCTCGTGCCTTCCTGGACCAGCAGGGTGGATTTATAGGCTCCCGTTACAAGAAGGTGGTCTACCGCCAGTACACCAATAACAAGTTCACCAAACAGGTGGACAGAGCAGCCGATATGGCTCACCTCGGCATTATGGGTAGGCTTTCAGGGCAGCAGAAATGCACAAACTGTGACTGTAAAACAAAAGCCACAGATACTACGGATGAAACATTATGGATTTATGTTTTAGCCTGATTGGCCTTGTATTTAGAACACTTTCCCTTCTTCCAGGTCCAATGATTCATGCTGACGTGGGAGACAAAGTGACAGTGGTTTTTAAAAACATGGCGTCCAGGCCTTATTCTATCCACGCCCATGGAGTCAAGACAGATACCCCGGCTGTTCATCTCACCCAACCAGGTGGAGACAGGCAGATTATCAGCTGACACTGAGGCAGACAATCAAGAAATAATAGGGGGAAAATGCTCCTAAATGCTTCATATTTATTGTGGATTTATTAAATTATTAGTGTAATAAAATTCAAGCATTTATAGCTTTAATTTTCTAACAATATAATAAATATATAAAAATAATATGAATATAATAACAACTGCTTATGCCTATGAATGAGTTGGCCTTAATAATATCTATTCCAGGTCTATAAGATTGTGCATAATTTATATAGCATGGGACTAAATACCTTTAAAAATGTTTCTCCCAGGTGAGACTCACTCCTACTACTGGTATGTTACAAAGAATACAGGACCAACCGCAGAGCAGGAGCAGTGCTCTGTGTCAGCATACTACTCCACTGCTGATGTTACCAAGGTACGCTTAGTCCTTAACCACCGTATACACACAGATCAGCTTTTTTCCAAATAGGGACACAGCCTCTGTCCCCAGTAAACGGGTCCTTAATCTGTGTCCCCGAAAGTATACTAAGTCAGAAACACACACACACGCACGCACGCACACACGCACACACACACACACACACACACACACACACACACACACACACACACACACACACACACACACACACACACACACACACACACACACACACACACACACACACACACACACACACACACACACACACACACACACACACACACACACACACACACACACACACACACACACACACGTTGTCTCCCTGCCTAACAGGACTTGTACAGTGGTCTGATTGGTCCGTTGGTGATCTGTCGCCGTAGCTGGGCCAGGTGAGTGTTCTTTTATATACATATATACAGAAGTAACCAAACTAGTACTTATTAATTTCATGCAGTGTATATGCTTGTGTGATTTCAACACAAATGATAGAGTTACAATGTACATCTTTATTGTTGCTTTCAGGAGTCTTAATATGAAGAAGGAAGTAGAGGAGTTTGCACTGCTTTTCCTGGTTTTTGATGAGAATGAAAGCTGGTGAGTTTGAATCAAACCTCAAAACTAACCATCAACGTTTTACACCTTTCGTAGTTAGTATATGGAAATACAAAAACAGAATTAGTCTCTTTACCGACTAAACTAGTTAGTTTATAAATGATTAATTTCCTGAGGTGTTTAGACAAAACTAAAATGAGCTAAAATATAAACAAATATACAATACTATTTTATATAAATAACTATAACTATTTTGATCGTTTCAAAGACTTGACGTGAAGATTGTTCTGCACTTTAAGTACATTTTCCTGATTATGCAAACATAATTTTACTTCAGTAACACTTTCAATGCAGAGCTTTTACTTGTAACTGTGTATTTCTACAGTGTGAATTTAGTACTTTTACCAAAGTAAAGAAGCAGAATTCTTCTTTCACCACTGGTCTTAAATCCCATTTTGACATTATGTTGCCCTTTAGCCTTCATTTATCTGGTTTACTACACATACATGAAACTCACATACTGTATGTACATCACTGTCTGTGGTGTTTATATAGTTCTGTTACAATGCCAGGGTGATTGACTGCTGTATATATATTACTGTTTATTATTCCAGGTATCTGGATGAAAATATCCGGACCCACATCAGGACCCCTCGCACAAACCTGAAGGAAGATGAAACCTTTATAGAGAGCAACAAGATGCACGGTGAAAGAAAAATACACACAGATGAGATTATATTTCTGTTGCTTTGTCTAGAAATCTAACAAACGTCCTTATTTTTTTTCTAATACATGTGTCTTTGTGTGTTTCACTTTGTGTACAGCCATTAATGGTTATATGTATGGAAATCTGGATGGTTTGAACATGGAGGTGGGTGATAAGGTGTACTGGTACCTGATGGGGATGGGCAATGATATTGACATACACACCGCACACTGGCATGGGCACAGCGTGGAATATAAGGTAATATAAAAGACACAAACATAAGACACACCTACACAAATACACATCTTACACACAAATATGAACTCTTCTTTGTCTACAGCTGGGTGGAGGTCCTCATCGCACTGATGTGTATGAGCTGTTTCCAGCCACCTTCCAGGTAAAACCTAAATCCAAATCCAGACTTCACTTCAGCAGATTTTATTTGTCTTTGTCTCTTTTGCAACATTAAAGTTGCTGCACTCATCGGTGTAAGTTCAGTGTAAGCACAGAAAAAGATATTATTCATCATCTGTTCGTTCAAGTTGTTTGTTAAATGCTAAAAGGAAACTTGTGAATCACATGGTATTCCTGTCTTCTTCCTGTTCAGACAGTGAAAATGCGTCCCCAGTATCCTGGTACCTGGCTGCTCCACTGTCACGTCACTGACCACATTAAAAGTGGCATGGAGGCGATGTATACGGTTACTGAAAAAGGTAAGGACACAAATTGGGCAGGGAGACAAATTCAGACTGAGAGAAATATGCATGCAGGATTATAAGGAATAACATGTTTCGTTTCTGTTCAACAGCAAAGAAGAAGGGAATTTTTGGCTGAACAGTTGAAAAAATGGACCCAGGAACTTAGAAAACAGCAGAGAGAAGCTAATTTCAGTCTCTAATTCACTAAATGCTGTTTGTAAATTTGTCTACAGTTAGAGACAATTACAGCTCAGAATAAAACATCCCAACCAAAGTCATTTTATATTAAAATGTGCATTTTTATGAAAGAATTGTCTAACTGCTGTGATTTTTTCCATATGACATTGAAGAATGTAAGAAAAAAAACTAAGTATATAGTAAATTAACTTTTTTATGTGACTGTATGAGTGGCCTGTAATGAAAGCAGTCAGGCAGCAGGGGGCAGTATAACCTTGCAGTGCATTGCACCGTGGGCAGAAAACAAAAATCATTTGTCAAGCTGGTGAACATTGTCGTTTGCAGCAATGTGATTATGAACCATTCTGTGGAAGAGCTGACTGATTACATCAGGAAGGGATGTACCGATCGAGTTATTTGGCACTGAAATAACACATTTATGACCGGGATCACCGTAAGAGCTACTTCAGCCATGTCTAATTCAACGCAACCTGCACCAATGAATGAATGCTACCAGAGGTTTCTGTGAAATCAGGCACATCATGTGTAGTTTCATTTGCAACTCAAAAACCTGATGAACTAGTTCCTGAGTCAGCTTTATTGGACTCTACAGATCTCATGCTTGGGGTAGGGTTAAAAAGAGATAACTGAGTAATTAAATAACTTTAGTCATGGTTGGATTTCACAGGCACGTACAAGAGAACGCTCATGAAAATCACCTGAAAACCGGGGTATTAAGAAACGTACTTCGACGCGAGCAATGGTTCACTCTGGGCCGCCAGTTGGTGGCAGTAGGATCACTTTAATAGACTCAGGACTTTGGCGGCAGCAGCAGCATTTCTGTGATATCTGAGGCTCGATCACTGCAGTCACAGACCAGTGTGAAGCAGCTCAGATGTCACTGCGGTGTGATGGTCTGACCTAAACAATAATGTCAGTGCACGGTATCGATGTTGGGGAAACAATATCCACAAAGAATTTTGGAAAATGAGTTTTGTTTTAAAAGCAGAGCTCAAGCTGTGACAGAGAAAGTTGAGGACTCTCATGCTGCCACAGAGCAGACACTTCCTCTTCTCAGCCAGCTGATGTCACTGCGACCAAGGCGGGTTTCCACAATCACCTCAGATGCAATGACTTCAGCCATGTCTAATTCAACGCAACCTGCACCAATGAATGAATGCTACCAGAGATTTCTGTGAAATCAGGCACATCATGTGTAGTTTCATTTGCAACTCAAAAACCTGATGAACTAGTTCCTGAGTCAGCTTTATTGGACTCTACAGATCTCATGCTTGGGGTAGGGTTAAAAAGAGATAACTGAGTAATTAAATAACTTTAGTCATGGTTGGATTTCACAGGCACGTACAAGAGAACGCTCATGAAAATCACCAGAAAACCTGAAAACCGGGGTATTAAGAAACGTACTTCGACGCGAGCAATGGTTCACTCTGGGCCGCCAGTTGGTGGCAGTAGGATCACTTTAATAGACTCAGGACTTTGGCAGCAGCAGCAGCATTTCTGTGATGTCTGAGGCTCGATCACTGCAGTCACAGACCAGTGTGAAGCAGCTCAGATGTCACTGCGGTGTGATGGTCTGACCTAAACAATAATGTCAGTGCACGGTATCGATGTTGGGGAAACAATATCCATAAAGAATTTTGGAAAATGAGTTTTGTTTTAAAAGCAGAGCTCAAGCTGTGACAGAGAAAGTTGAGGACTCTCATGCTGCCACAGAGCAGACACTTCCTCTTCTCAGCCAGCTGATGTCACTGCGACCAAGGCGGGTTTCCACAATCACCTCAGATGCAATGACATCTGGGGCTCCAAGGTGATGCAACTTTGAGCCTTTGAGCCTGTCATTGTCCCATAGAGGGACCTTTAGGGGGATTGGTTCCACTAGGAGCCATAAGTCCACAAGTGATGAGAAATACATCACACCTCATACCAGTCTGGAGGCTGCCAAGTATCTCATAAGCCCTGAGAGCTGAATCTGTGAACACTGGAGCCTATTGTCACAATGAAAGTGCTCAACAATGCAGTTTAGTATTCTGGAAATAATTCCATAAATAGAAGATGCAATGAGTCACTTTAGATGGTCCCAGATTCAGATAAAAGCCATACATTTTAAAAGTAAATATGCCGTTTGACAGGCTTGTGGGGAGCCACTTTATTCAGATTTTGCCCTTTTTTATTGTTCAAAGGGATCTGAGATTGTGAGGATTAGCTATCATCACCAAACACACACACAAAGTGAACTGAGTGCAGATCAGCGTCTAAGCTGCCACCTGCAGTCCTCCATTAACTGGGAAGGAAATGGAATTTAAAAGATGTGAAATGTGGCCGATAATGCCAGCTCTAATCTAAACCTGTGCTGAATCTCAATGACAGCTCTGTCACGTTCAACTAATGAAACTTTGCCTGACACTCACGCTCGACTATGGAGCCAACATATTGTGTTTCTGTTCTTCATTGCTGTTAACACCAGCTGAACGAGACACAGCTGTCTGGTTGATGGAGCCAATTTAAAGCTGCAGGTCAGACCACTGATGTTCAAATACATCAGAAAACAAAACTTTTACATGGATGTAAATGGAAAGTTTGTTTTGATTCTTTGATCCCCTTAGGGTTACAAGTTTGGCTTGAGTGTGTCACCAGAGGGAAGGCCATGTTGTTACCCAAATAAATGGGTTCATCATCCGTACGGTGGCCATAAAATAACTCAGCCGGTTGCATTATTGCTATTTGCTCAACTTTCAACCTTAACTTCATATCAGGATGTGAGCTAACAGTTTTGGGACACTCTTTGTACCGGCAATGAGACAAAAGCCCATATATTTTATTAATGATGAATAGTTTTTTGGTAGTATTTAGCAGCTCAGCTATAGTCTAATTACGCTACGAACATTCACAAAACATACAGATCGTACAGACAAAACAGATACAAGAACCAAAACCAGCTTTAAATACCTTTGGGTCAAAACCAACTTCATATGAGATGGGTGTGAAACTACAGATAATTAAAACAGTCAAGTTACATAAAGTTGTGTAACTTTACAATATTCATTCCACTTTTCGCTTAACTTATATTGAAGTAAGAGATAGTATTGCTATGGCTGACAGGAAAAATAAAATACAAAACACAAAGAAAGAAGCAAGGCATCCTCCATCCCTCTAATCCCACTTGGTCCAGTCCAGATTGCCAACACCTGGTAGAGCATGGGGCGTTCATGTGCAAGTGTTCATGACAGGAGGAAAAACCAAGACATCACAGAGACTTTATTTTTTAGCCCCAGAGGTGGCTGCTTGGAGGCCTCCCAGTATACCCAAAATATATCCATCTGATCCATTCATCAGTGATTGATTGACGAAATATAGTTTCTGCTTCGGTCGTCACACATGACCCTTGAGTTTGTTGTTTCACGCATATTAGAGCCCCTAACTCCTGCTTGTCCACTTTGTCCGTTTGTTGGAAGTGCCGCTTCAGGCAGCCAATTAATAAAACAGACTATCTATTCTGGCGAATGGGAAATATATGAGCACTTCCTGCTCAAACCGATGCATGCAACTTGAGTGACTACCTTCAATTTAGGCTGAATTGGTACAAATTGTAACTATGAGAATTACCTTTATTGTGTATTTAAAGTAATGCAATTAGCTTCCATGAGGGCTCACTGTGAGCAGGCTATGGCAAATATGTGTGAGTCATCTGTGCATCTATTTTTATGTGTGTAATTAGGCCTAGATTTCATGGATGTGTCTCTATGGTCTTTCGTAGTGGGATGCTTTCTTCAGACTGTCCCATATTGGGTCCTGAAAAAGCCCTGTTAGTGTGCTGCTGAACCAAATGCTTGTTCTGGCTCTGCCTGGACAGACGGCCTATTAGGACTGATCGCCTGCGACATCAGCATGTTGGTAGCAGATGGCTGGTGGCGCCTGCAGTGGTATCTCTCTCCCACACCAGGCTCTCTGGGCAGATTCGACATAAGCTTAATTAATGATTTGATAACTGCAGAGGCGTTAAAAGGAGCATGGAGACAGGCGTGAATTCCAAATGTAAGACCTAAACTGGCTGGTAATACGATGTGAAGGGATTTCTTACCACATGCTCTCCCTTTCTCTCTGTCTTTCACACTTACTCTGATCGGCCCAGTGTGAGCTCCACAGCATGCTGCGTACAAGAAATAAGATCGCAGATTGCAGATCGAAGAACTAAACAAAGCAGAGTTTTTTTCTGAAGGCTGTGCGCCTTGTGAGCTTTTACACTCCAGGGAGCAGCCTGTTGTTCTGAAATCTAGATGTAGTTAGCCATATGAAGTCAATTTGGTTGATTTCAGCAGCTTGGAGTTTTTGTTAGTTAAGAGACATTTTTGCATATGTGTTTGTCCTCTTTCCTTATCTCACTGGCTTTAAGTGGGCATGGCTCAGTAGGAAAAAGGTGTTGTCATGTATTTCTGCGCAGCAAACAGAGTTTTGTGACATTTAAATCAAAATGTGATGACAGTTATGGGTTGTTTTTTTAGGCTATCCATCAAACCTCACACATGCAGTTGAAAATAAAGTAGATCAACCTTGATATATGCAGAGTTTTTGAGTGTTAAAAAGGGCTTTAAAGTTAAAATGCATCACCAAAACATATCCTATTAAAGTCAGGGGACTTGCATGTCATGTAACAATCACTGCCAGTGTCAGGTTTGCAGTTTCATGGTCTGGGACCATAATGAGACACTCATACTGATGAACAGCACTTCCTGCACCACAAAAGAAGAAAAGGTCCAGTTTCCCCCAGTTGGGCTGAAAGAAAACATACTTGTGCACTCGTTTCCATGGAAACAGCAAGTCCGGTGTCAGGGGTAAGCATGTGTGATCTCCGTAGCTCTCACGCTGAATATATTAACCCTGTGAAAAATGCACCACATTAATCCCTTGCTCCCCCGTGAGGAGAAAAACCAAACAGCCAGCAAAATAAAAATCCCCTCAGGCCAGGTAAGTCTGAGTGGTTCTCAAGTGAAACCACTCACCATAGCAGCAGCAGATTAATGTCACTGGTTTTGGGATAAAGTGTTCATCTATTACCAGCGCTCCTAAAACTATGTTTATATACTGCAAAATGGTTTTGCCAAATATTTTTTGGAAGAAGAAACGTATGATGTCTAGATTATGTTTATAGGCAGCAGTTTTCCAGTCTTTAAAGAATTATGTTTGCTGTAGGGAGGTCATAGAGGTAGATGCTGAGAGTAAAAAAAGAATAGGACAACCTAGACTGGAGTTTTCATCCTGTGTTATCAGTAGCTTGACAGTTTATTCTTGACCTTGGAAACAGGTGTTTTTTTATAACCTGATTCGTCATGCAGATTGTTTCACAGAACCGTCTGAGAAGGCGACATTGGAAACTGATTGGGAAAGGGTAGGCACTTTCCAAATTTACCTGGCAGGTGATTTGATGTAGATGTCAATTAGACTCTTCAATCACGAGAAGAGAGAAAACTTATTTTCCATCGAGAAAAGCCTTCAGTGCCGTTTTCTTCTCTCAGTGAAGAATAAACTGATAAAACTTATTGCATAATCTAAGCTGACCTCTTAAGGAGCCCTCCCACAACTGCCAGTAGCTCCTAACAGGACGGATGGCTCACTTTCGGTCTGAACACAAATGCGTCACACACACTTTAAAGTAGCAGTCCGCAAATTTGTTTGATCATATTCACTGAAACCGACACTATGCTCTGATAGAACAACACAAATCAACCGGTTATAGATAATAAAAAAAACATGCACACGCCAAAGATCCCACCTCCCCCCTTGCACATGTTAAAATATACCAGGCACCCCCCTCAAGCTAGGCATACACTTAATGACGTTAGCAGTTGCTATCCATGAGTAAGTTAGCCAGCCTACCTCCATGTAGCGTGCATACTCCATGCTGTTGATCATGAGAGAAGACAAGGGCACGTTGACAGGAATCTGGTGCACGTGCACTGACGAGCACTCGATGAGGGAATGGAGTAGCTCGGTGGTAATGGGGGAGGGGCATGGGAGTTGTAAACATTCGATCTGCCAGACTTGCCGACTGCAGCTTTAATTTTCATGTGACGTGAACCTGCCATTCTTATGTGACTTCACATGATATCGTGGTAATTCAGCTGCTGTGTACAAGGTACACTTTCCTCATACCCGCAGTGCCATTATTGGTCTAGATAGTTTTGGTGTGAGCTGCCCTGTCTAGATGGCACTCTGCTTGTGATGTTCAAACACTAAAAATGTATCTGAAACTTATCTGAAAAGCATCTAAAAACTTTCTTACTACCATACGTACCAACCGTATCACTGTGCAGAAGTCCCTCATGGTTTGAGACTGCCAGCTTGTGGAGAATAGATTATAGCTAACAGATAGCTACCTCTACAGCTCACTCGAGGAGGATGGCAATAATGTATATATCTTGTGCTATGATGGGTGTAAGCCTCTTGTCCATGAGTACACTTCCTTCTGTACAGTGATAAGGTTGGGGGGTGTAATGTGTTCGTCTGTGTGTTCATGTCTGCATGTGGTGGGACATTGCAGGCTCTGATAATTGGAAGATGATTACAGATCACATGAGAGTAATTTTTCGCAGACACTGGCTGTGAAGCCGATTGTTGCTGTACACGTAATTAAAATATTTAATTTGAGGTTAAGTCAAGAGAAGTCCTTGTAGCAACTAACATTTGCATAGTATGTGTTCTTTTTTCCACTGTTTGATGCCAGATCATTACCATGAGACTAATCTTAAAAGTGTTCGAATTTTGATTAAAGCTCCTGTTGGGATTTCATTCTCGTTATCCAGAGTTTAGTAACACAGAACAAAAAGGGAAAGGCAAAGTGACAGTCTGGGGAATTTGAAGTCCAGCTGGGATGTCAAAGCTCGCTTTTTCTTTCATTTTCAGTGCCTGCTGGTCTTCTTGTCTAAAATAAGAAGGTTTGAGTGGAGTTTAGCCAAGGACATCTATGCGCTCTGATGTTTTTATTCTTTGTTGTCAGCTCTCCTGGTGACACAAAAAACTGAGAAAAACACCTCTTGTGTGTTGTTGTGATTGAATGACCTTGGGCTGGGTTGTTTCTGTCAAAATACGAAACAACGTGCTGTTGAATCTGGGGACTTTGATTCTTAAGACTCAAGTTTTTCAGCAACATTCAACAAGAGTAGATTAAGACTCCCTGGAGGACTGAACAACCACCGCTGTCAAATGTGCCGCTTGTCTTTCGTCTTTCTTCTAAAAGGCTACACATGCTGTATATTGTTCAACCAATTGGAAACGCACAGGCCTCATGAGCAGATATCAATTTTCTCGAACATGTTTATTAGGCTGTTATCCTCATCATCGGCCTTGTGAGAGGTTAAATACCTGGATCTCCACACCAGTTAGTTGGACCAGTCCCAGCCTGGTCAGATGCGTACATGAACTGATGAAGCCTCTTGGATGAGAGGTGAAACGTCTTCCTAGACAAACAACCAGTCCAGTTGTTTTTGACTGAAATTGCTTTGAGGATAACGATGACCTGGACGAATGAGAACATTCACAGGCTTATTAGGCTGTTATTTATTTTTGGCTCTGCTTATAGCCACTCAACCCTCCATCAGCAGTTTAACTGAGAATAGTTTTGGGTCAACTTTTCAGACCACCTTAAAAGTAATTAGGAATTCATATTGTGAGTCACAAAGTCATAAACAATTTCTGTCCTCTGCACTAAGCCTGATCAAACTGATTAGTGCAGAGGATTGCCCTCTTTAAATCCAGTGATTAAAAAATGTTTGAATGAACAATGAACTGAGGAAATGACTAAACAGCTGATCTGGTCCGACTGGAGGTGCAGACTGTGTGGGCGGCGTGAGCAGCCTGTCTGATAGAGAGACTGACCCGTAGATTGCAGCCCTGTCTGAGTAACACACTGACCCCTCACCACCTCATTTATAGTAGCTGAAGCCATAATATGAGCCTTAAATACAGAAAGTCCCCGCAGCATTAGTCTTCAAGATTAAACATACTTTTGAGGCCGTCTCGCAATTTTTGTTCGGGAATTCAATGTGACCACATTAACTTTGGACGTTCTGCTTTCATTCTTCCATTTCGGATATTTCTTCCTCTCTGTTTTCCTCTGTCACTTCTGCTTTCCCACACTATCATTCACAATTCTGATGTCAGCATATCTGACCAATGATCTCTCTGCTTTGGCTTCCCTCAAAACTACTTAGTTTAATATAAGTAGTGCTATTACGTAATTTAGTTTCCCTTTCACACAGGCAGGACATGTACTGCAGTGTGAATGCAAAATACTAACACGGATGGTCTAACAGTGGCGTCAGTTGAAAGCCAATGCATCTTATACAGAACAGATGTACAGTTCTAATGCTTTTGAAACTGGTCCGTACCATAGTCTGCATCATGTAAATGGACGTAGCATACCCGTCTGAGTGCGTTCTCTCAACCTGATCCAATTGTCCTCGCCTACGGGAGTCGCCATCTTGTCAGACTTTGACTCTGCCTCCTTTCCTCTTACCAAAAAAGGGCATTGATGTGATGCTGGGGGGAGGGAGATACGTCCATCTGGCTGACGTATACCTCCGAGGAGAAGTGAGGGCCAGTGGCTAGTGGATCCTAACTATTCATAAACTTTAACCTCCAATAAAATAAAAACTTGCCTGGTAAAAAAAGATTCATCCCCATCAGTGTTGTCATGGCCAGACCTTAAATAAGTTTAATCTCTCTGTGAAAAACGGCCTGTTTAACATGGGGGTCAATGAGAAATGACTCTATTATGAAACCTGCCCCTAGTGGCCACACGACAAACTGCAACTTTTGGCACTTCCTATTGGATCAACCAGGAAGTCGCTGTGGTGTGGGCTTGATCTGTTCAGTATCATCAAACACAGGTATAAGTGCAGATTGATTTGACAAGTGTAGTGAATTATTATAACAGTGTCACATAAATGCAGTCATGATGGTCAGGCACCCTTAACAGGTTTGTATCTTACGAAAAGTTATGCACAAGATTTGTTTGATAGATTACGAAACCGTGATTTGGCAACCGACCGGAAGCTGACTGTGAGTTTAGTTGAGTTAGTTAGTGAGTTTAAAATGTTGTTAATAACTGTTGAATCAGATCATGTGGCTAAAACATGCCCAACAGCGGTCTGGCCCTTTAGAGTCTGTAAATGAGGATTTAAGCCCAGCAAGAGCAGCCAAGCTGATATTCTTCCGTCTCTCCTGAAGGGGTGTTTTTATATATCATGATCTTTATATACAAATCATTTCGTTTGTGTGCAGCTGTGATTGTGGTGATATACAGTACAGAGCAATACTCACTTGTTTCACTTGGCAAAAGCTTTGTGGTTAACTCCCTGATCCAAAGGTTTATCAGAAGCAGCAACAGCAACTAAAGCAAAATGAAATTTCCTTGACCTATTTTTATTCAGGTTTAATCATGCCTAACCAAACTCCTTTAAAGACACAAACCCTTCTTCTTTATGCCGAAACCATCACTCCTTTCTCAATGATTTGTGGATAAGAAGCCTTTCTGAGAGAAATTGCTCCTGCTTTGGAAATCACAGCCTTCCCCTGTTGTCCTTGGTTCATCCCTCAAGGCTCTTCTTTCATTAAACAGCTCTGATCCTTTTTTACTAAAGTTGTCCTTGACTCAAGAAAATCTATACTAGACGATTGTGCGGAATAATAGAGAAGTTAATTTGATCTACAAATCTCGGTGTTTGCTTATCCTCCTTTTTTTTTCTTTGTGATTGGGCGAACTAAAATGGGACCTGACGAACTTACTTTTGATTTAGTTTGAATCTAAAACACAGCACTAAAGCAGACACAATATATCAAATGTTCTGATACAATGCTGAGCTATTGATTTACTTTGTTGACTGTTCTCTTATGATTTGTCTGGGATGATGTCTCAACATGCATCAGGAGAACAAGAGCACGTGAGCATGAGGATTTTGACGTTGGATTACCGGCATCTCTGGCTCCATTTTCACTCTGGTACAGCTCACGCCACGAGTCCTGGCAGGATGATGGCAGACATTTTGCCAACGATTGCAGAGCTTCTTTGAGTGGTGGAGCAGAGGCAACAAACAGCTCAATCAGCAAGCTCTGAGGGGTGCAAATGTTTTTCTTTGTATGCCAGTATAGCTCTTCTGATCAATACCTATCATCCATCCATCCATCCATCCTCTTTTACTTATCCAGGGCTCAGTGGTAGAGACAGCAGACTAAGCAAGGTATTCCAGACGTCCCTCTCCCCAGCAACATTGTCCTGCTCTTCCTGGGGAGCGCTGAGACGTTCCCTGGCCAGAGGAGATATGTAATGGGTCTACCCCATGGCCTTTGGTTCAATGTGCCTAGAAAACCTCTAACGAGACACTCAGGGATCATCCTGGTAAGATGTCCAAAACACCTCAACTGTTCCCTTTAGATGCAAAAGTGTAGGGCTCAACTCCAAGCTCCCTCCGCATGTCTGAGCTCCTCAAGCTTTCTCTACGGCTGATACAGGGTGGAGCTCAGACATCCAAAGGGAGCTCAGAATAAACTCAGTTTCACACAAAATCTGAGGTTTGTATAAAACTACGTTGTTAACAAAAGTATAACATGCAACCATGGTAAGTTTATGGTAACTTTCAGAAGTAAATTGATAAAAAAAAAAACGCCTCCGAAGTGAAGGAGTGACAGACGGACAGTGACAGAATCTTTACTGTATAGCCATATTAACTTTATATATATTTCCGATCACAACACAGATACACCACAGCTCATGTGAATAAATTGTGGTTACATGTTTATTTTGCCTTGTTCTGATGTATAGTCAGCATCTCACTGTTCCAGTCGCCTATCGATCGAATGAATGCCCTTTCTGGATCGTTCTCATTAACTGTCTAAGACGCCAATCCTCTGTCACTCACCATGCCAGAATATCAGAGAAAATTGGCACCTTTGCCCCTGATGCAGCGCGAATTAAAATGAGCTGATCAAACATTTAGAGACCAGACACTTTTTCTTCATTGTTATGTGGAGCGGGAGTCGGATATTCACCGCATGCTCGCATCTACATAGCTCAATCACCAAGACTGAATCCTTTTGTCTTTGTACTTATTTATTTAGTTTTCAGCATCAAAAGATCACTGTCAAATTTCTTGTGATATATAGACATAATTACCCTAAACAAATCAAAATTTCTGTCTCACACCAGTTGTAAAAACTGGTCGGTGTTTCTGAAAAAGAGTTTTTGAAAAGCAGAGGTAATGTTTTAAAACCCAGAGTTTGTTTACATTAAAAGTATATATTATATATTAAAAGTTACAGGTTATTTGATTCACATTTACCATGATGGAAGCTTCACAACGATCATATCAACATGATCGATTGGCCTTTGTCTTAGTGAACTCACTTAAACAAAGACAGAGACAAAACCACTCACTCATAAATCCTATAATACTGTACATCAAACAAAGTATAAAACAAATATGGGAACAGATACAAGAATCAAAGACTCAGCATAAGCATAAAACAAATAGGTAAAACAATTTAAATCCAGCACATACTGAAAGAACATCATAGATAAAACACAACACACAAACAACACACTCGATAAAGTGCTTCGAGTGCATTAAAAAGGTTTACTCTACTGAACACATATTTAACCTGCTAAGGGGCCTGCAGTGTTGTGTGTGCTGGGTTAAGGAGGCGGACAGCTTTTGGGATATGAGCAGTTCTCGAAGCAGGATGTTCTGGTCTTAAAGCTTCTTAGTCTTCTATAGGAGGGAGGGGAATTAAAAAGGCTGTTGGCTGGGTGAGAGGGGTCCTTTAAAACTTTAAGGCCCTCCTTTTGTTGGCTAACCTTATAGATCACCTCAAGGGGTAGGAGATCACAACCAATGATTCAGGATGCAGTGCAGACACCAATTTGTCCAGCTGTCTCTGGTCCTCAGCTGACAAGCTGCCAAACCACATAGTAATTGCATCAGCGAGGATGCGCTCCACTGCTGCTCTATAAAACGTCACAAAACATCCCTGGATATGCCATATTTTGCCACATGTCATCATGGCAATATGTGTCCAGTGTAGCAGGAACTACCACAGAGGCAGCTTTGAGTACTTTGACAGCATGGTGGGTGTTTGACAGCTAAGGGGGAGCTCAACCACTATGCAGGATGCTAAGAAAACAATAATTTTGAATGGCTTCAGAGTTATTTAATATGGAAGTTGTTCTCGTCGTTGTTGTTTTTTTTTCTCCATTAAAAGCACATAGGACATACAGCACATTCAATATGAATTAAGTTTTAATTGAATCAAGCAAAATTCATACAAGTGACCACAAGGCAATGACAAAAACACCTCTCCCGTGCAGGTGGGACTTCAGCACTAGACAGCACAAGTCTTTGAAAATGTGACAACAACAAGTGAATTTATTCCACATGCAGATAAAATGACCATCTCAATGTTAAAAATATCCTAAGTGCAGCCACACGAAGAAATGCAACACATTTAGCCTATGCCTGTCTTTATTTAGAAATATAAAAAAATACTAAATAGCTTGATGGCTATGCCAATTTCGGCGTGCCTGTCACAACCATGCAAGATGTAGTCACATAGAGTGAGAAAGGGTGCTGGAGAAATTCGTAGCTCCCCACTTGTTAAATTTCATTGTTGTTGATGGATAGTTCATATCAATAGTGGGTTCTGTCTGTGCATGTGTGTGTATTTCGGGCCTGTGTGTGTAAAATGAAAAAATAGAGCGAAAATTGAATTTCCCCATTGCGGGACGAATAAAGGAATTCTTCTTCTTCTTCTTTTTCTGTCAGTGCCCTCCTCTCTCCCTTTTGTATGAGTTTGTCTCCCTCTGTCTGTTTTTCCCTGCATGTGTCTCCCCCTTGTGTTTCGTTGTCCAGGTCCGGTAGGCGTGTCCCCCCCAGCTGCAGCCTGTAACGCTCATCACCTGTACAACTACAAAGACCCTGAGCTGACAGGCATGCATTGCGGGACCGTTGTTATACTTCCCCTGGTAAACTCTTTGTCGGATCGTTACTCGTTCGTTGGTTTTGCGCTTCTCGTTGTTTGTTGTATTAATCGTTGTTTTCTTTGTTTCTTTCCGTAGTATCCCGCATTCCTGTTCCCTGATCGTCCGTCGTTTCGCTGTTGCTGTTTTCCTTCGACTGTCTAGTCTTTGTGTTTCTGTTACCCTGTAGTTGTTTCACGTTTTGTTTGCCGTTTATATAAAATGTTTCTGTTTGTACTTTTACCCTGTGTGTCTGTATTTGGGTCCAGTCTCCCAGTGTTATTTCCCCGCACGGTTCATGACAGTTGAACCCTGCAGCTATTGCGAATTCCTTGGTAGGTCCATTTGATATCATTCTCAAAAGCTATTTCACCATTTTGAATGTTTATTCTCATGTTGTCCTCGTCGTTATCGTTTCAGGCTACCATTAAAAGAGAGAGGTAGCTCAGCACTCGGGGCTGCAGTCACTCCAAACTCTAATATTTTAAGTGAGAGCTCCGTTAGTGTTCGAATAAACAGTTAATTATTCTTGCAATTTTGTGAGTTGCTGAGTGTGGGAAACTTTAAACTTATAAAACTCATATGTATTATGATAAATAATCATTAAAAGAAGCCTACTGTTGTAAGAGTGTCACAATACAAATGCTCTGAATTTCAAGTGCAGTATCATTAAATATAAAACTACAAACTGTTGCATGAGACAGTGCTACAGGGAGTGTGAACCCATTTCTTTTTGACACATAAACATACTTAGTGGTTCATTACCCAGCCTTCCCAGACTTGGCTTGTTAGCTAGAACCCCAGTATGCAGCTGGTGTTTTGCAGCAGAAAGTGAACATATCTAAGGTGTAAAGGGAGTTACGAGCCAGATTCAGGTGAGGCAAAAGTATCTTGTTTTTTTAAATGAACTACAGAAAGCCATATCCAACCTTGACGTTGCGCTGTACATCTAAACGCAGCCGTGTTGACATAAGGCAGAGGCACCGCATGAAGGAAGGTAACCAGTGTTTGACATGAACTAAAGGCCTGTATATTTTGTGCTTGTCTGCTCGATGTAATGAACCCCCTTGGTGGACCGCATGTCAACATATTCAACACATCAGGCTATTGGCATTTCCCACTGGGTTAAGAGCAGTGAGGTGTGCTGGAGAGCGCCACATAAATCACTGCAGAAGATGTAATCATCATGCAAAGCTGATCGCAAGAGTCAGAGGAGGGGGCTTGTTTGACTGTAAAGGCAGTATGTGAGTATGTTAGATTGTTCTGGGGTGGCGACAGACCACACACACACACACACACACACACACACACACACACACACACACACACACACACACACACACACACACACACACACACACACACACACACACACACACACACACACACACACACACACACACACACACACACACACACACACACACACACACACACACACTCTTGTCTGGCTATCAATGTGTGCTCCTTTATTATTGATGCTCTTCATAACCCCCATCCATCGTTGGCCTGCACTATATATCATAAAGCTGTTTAATGAAACATAAATAGATGTGGTGGAATTACAATAACATGCCTCTCTGACTTCGTCTCTGACAGTGAATCCTGATGGTTGGAGGGCCGAGCTGCTGCAGCTGAATGGGCGGTAATAACTTATTACTAATTTAACACAATTTCTGTCAGAGATCTGCAAAAGCCTCTTTACCACCGACAATATTAAGATGTGAATCATTTATTTCCTCCTGATATAAAAAACCTAATTGAGACTCCTTTAGGACTTCCATTATTCATGTTTCCACGAGCTGTGGTCAGGTTCCACATAACCCGGGAATCCAAAGATCTGTGTGATTACTGCATGAGGGATGGCCGACCGATGCATCTGACAGAAGTGGTGTTCTTCCCAGGGTTCTGCGTATTATTTTGCTCCTTCATTTTTCAGCCTCCCCTCCTCACCAGGTACCTCGTACATCACCCAGCAACAGTATTACATGCCTTCAATAGGTTTCATTTACAACAACAATGGACTTGTGGTTAGATTCCAGTTTCCAACGCACCAATAGAGTAGAGGTAAGAGTAAAGTGTGTTTATTATCTCCCATGGAGGCAGCGGTTTGATCAGATATTAGTCTACTCTTATCAGGACAGCACAAACAGCTGGAGCTCCGGAGCGAGGCGGTCCTTACCATCCTGACAGTGGAAAGACATACAATTTGATCTTTTGCAATGACTGTTCAGTAAATTAAACAACTTTAAAGGTCATTTTCAGTGCCCTACTTCCAGAGCTACCCATATGACAGTTCTAAAAACAAAGTTAAGGACAAATAAATGTTTATTTATTTTTTTTTTTTTTAATTTTTCCTGTTAAACACAAAAAAGTTAGTCACAATATTGGCTTCAAAACACTTTCAGTGGACTTCGGAGCAGTGCTGGAGTCGTTCTGCACCGTGACACAACTGGAATGCGACAGCTGCATCCAGTGGACACTCAAGGTAGGACTTGCACGGCACTAATTCAACCCTTGATGCAAACAAACATCCTTTGCCGTTTCCTTGGAGAGGAGGATCATTATCAATCATCATGTTTAAATGTATGCATCAAAACAATATAAAGTACCCATGTGTCTGTACTGTTTTTTCTCTCTCCTCAAACTGACGGTCCATGCATCTTATTCTGTTATTCTGCAAAAGGGCACAGGCAGAAGGAAATATTGTCAACGTCGTCCAAAAAAAACTGTTGTGAGTGTCACTGTCTCTTTGATGAATGAGCCAATTTGATGGTCTGCTTGCGTATTGGTTTCTCTCTGGGTGCTGTCTGTGTGTTTACATGTATGTCGCTATTGTTTTCTTATTGGCCTGTCTTACTGTCATCCTGCCTTGCTGTCTTTGCGGTTTCCTGCCCATCCTCTTGCACTCGTTTGTTGCTCTGCTCCTTTGCATGAGTCTGGCTTGGTTTCCCGAAAGAATAAAATCCCATGTCAAAGGAATTCACTTTGACAGGCAGATGGCTCTGAAATCCTCTGAAACGACCTTCCTCTGCTCATCCATACTGCTGACCTTTCACATCTATAGTATCAGCACTTATTTTGCCGCATCAGCATTTTTATCCTACATCCTGTTTGGAAGAGACAGAGGCTACACAGACACTTATTCAGCCCTTAAACACGATTCGTGGCTGTTGTTGGTTGATTAAAAAGAAGCAGATCTCAGAGAGATGAGCCTCAAAATCAACGGCAACAGGATAAAGTTAACCTTGGGCTTCTTTGTCCTGCTAGAATAGACCGCTGTCACAGTACGTCAAACTAAACCAGCCGGGATGTCTACAGATCCTCAGGCTATTCTTCTGCATGGATTCCTTTGATCACATTGTCTTATTTCATTCCTGTCCCGTACCCTAAGCGCTCTGATGACAAGTGTCACACCTGTCCTACACCTGAATGGGTCAATTGTTTTTGCTTGCTCCATAACCTCCTCAGAACTAATGTCATTCAGCAGTTTTGGACCTCAAAACTAATTTCCGGCTGGACAGCCTCAAGAATGTGTCTGCTGGAGAGACATCAAATGTACTTTGAGATAATATCAGATAATAACTGTTTTTCAATCTTTCACACAAGATGTAAGCCAAGTCATCAGAAATCAGAAGATAAAAAAGTATCAAAGAGAAATCTACAATTAGGCACCGTCTTTCCACTGAAAATGTAATCATTTGGCCTGAACCAACATCTCAACAGGAGGCCGTTTATCACGCTCTGGGGTTTACTGACCAAAGGTTCACTAACAAGAGTCTGCTTTCTATGTTCATCACTGGCCTCCCACCCCTTGTTTTGTTCACATATCAAGTGAAAAAGGGAAAAACTTTACAAGATCTGAAAAGAATAAAACTTTTCAACATCTCCAAATTATGGCCAAACATCTCTTAAGTATACAGAAAGGAAATAAAATACATATCCAAATGACTTACAACAAACTTTCATTCATTCATTCATCTTCAACCGCTTGTCCCTGTCAGGGTCGCGGGGGGCTGGAGCCGATCCCAGCTGACATCGGGCATGAGGCGGGGTCCACCCTGGACAGGTCGCCAGTCTGTCACAGGGCACATAGAGACAAACAGAGACAGACAACCATTCACACCTACGGGCAATTTAGAGTCATCAATGAACCTAACACATGCATGTCTTTGGACTGTGGGAGGAAACCAGAGAACCCAGAGAAAACCCACGCAGACACGGGGAGAACATGCAAACTCCACACAGAAGGGCCCCCAGCCAATTGGAATACATTGGATTGTTATACTGTCACATTAAATGCTCTTTTCAGATGAACAGTGATTGTGATTTTCTGGCTGTTTTGATGCCTTAAAATACGATAAAGTTTATTATATTTAAAAGAAAAGTTAACTTAAAGAATCACAGATGTCGTTCACAACTTTATAATAGTCGTTGAAAAAATGCACTAATGCATATTTATGTATGTATAAACTGATGTTTTTAAAAATGTTGGAGCTGATGGAGGCTACCATCGAGATTTTTTTAAAATCAATTACTGTCTGCACTTTTCTTGTGACAAATATGACAGGGAAATGAAGACAACATTAAATCACCTATCATTTTGAAGTAAAAAAACATCCTTTTATTGTCAGCATGTCTCATTGCCTTCAAAAACAACCCTCATGAGCATTTTGTGATCTGCCATCTCTGTGCTTAAAGGAATACTTCACTCGCAAAAAGACCATTTATAAATCAATTACTCGCCGAGTGTTGCCTTGAATTCATGGGGGAAACTTTTTCTTGCATGCCTCCTTTGTTAATGGATGGCAAATTGACTACATTATTATAAGTATAG
Organism: Echiichthys vipera; assembly: GCF_963691815.1. Taxonomy (NCBI): domain Eukaryota; kingdom Metazoa; phylum Chordata; class Actinopteri; order Perciformes; family Trachinidae; genus Echiichthys; species Echiichthys vipera. The sequence goes on from NC_139828.1 coordinate 6,936,220, forward strand.
CCTAAATCACTCTTCTAGTCTACCGACCATCCAAAGTGCTTTAAAACACATGCAAACACTCACCCATTCACATCCTTATCCTGAGGGCAGAGGCTGCCATGCAAGGTGCCAACATCCAAAGTGGTTAGGGGTTCAGTGTCTTGCTCAAAACACTTCAAGACTTTTTGGGTCCAGGGATTGAACCAGGATAAGATGACCACTCTACCTCCGGAGCAATGCCAACTCATACATGTAACGACTGGCATTATACTGCTAACAATTGTGGAACACATCGGGCTTCGCAAAGCAAAAGACGCGAACACACTGAACAAACTCATAAAGAAGGCAGGGTCTGTTGTCGGCTCTCAGCTTGTCACCCTGGAGGAGGTGGTGGAGCATGGGATGCTGGCAAAACTGCTGGTGATCATGGACAATGTCGCTCATCCTCTCCACGAAACCCTGGACAAGCTTCAGAGCAGCTTCAGCAGCAGACTCATTCAACCTCGCTGCCTTAAGGAACGGCACAGGAAATCATTCCTACCTGCTGCCATCAGACTGTACAACGCTATTCGAAGTGACCTATCACTGAAATGCACCTTTCTCTCTCTTGCACATTCAAATCCACATAGTATATTGTAATAAAGTGTTTATCTGCGATACTGTACTCTTATTGTAGTTCTGTATTTTATATTGTATTTTATTTTTTGTATTTCTGATTGTTTTGTACCGCTGCTACGATGACCTAATTTCCCCTCGGGCATAAATAAAGTTATCTATCTATCTATCTATCTATCTATCTATCTATCTATCTATCTATCTATCTATCTATCTATCTATCTATCTATCCATCTATCTATCTATCTATCTTGCTGGTGTAGTCAGCGTATAACAGGGCCAAAAATTCATTGTTTATGGTTTGATTAGCAACTTAAAATGCAAGAATGTAGTTGGAGTTGAGAGACTGTGTCTGGATAAACAGATATCTGCATGTGAATACACATCGCTAATGAAAAGCTAAATTGTCGTCAGATAATAGACGATGGATTCCATGATTGCATTTCGGTGGATTTGTTGCCACCACGTTTCCACTCCACACAGACTGTTTACATGTCTGCAACCAAAGCATGTGCAAACTTGATTGGTAAATACTACTCGGACTACAAACGGAAACAAGATCGATTCCGCTACCCAAATCTTGTCCCGTTGCAGACAGATTGTACATATTACTATACAGAATCTGTTTATAGTGATTATAGGCTAAGAAGTTGCTATTTCCTGTCTCCTGTGTCTGTCTCTGTGTGCCTCATTGAAATGTGTTCCTTATGCTTTTGTGAGATCTTCTAGTTATGTTGTGCCGTGCCTCTTCCACAGCATAAAGGATGTTGTATCTGCATTCAGTTCATACACTTTCATTTCTCCGCTGGTCAAGAGGATAGTCAGCAGAGGTCTCAGAAGAATTAATTATAAACCCAGAAACAAAACAATCTAATGAAAACCTGTCAATCTGTCTGCTCGTCCTCTCTCTCCTTCTCATTAGAACAACATCGAATTCATGCTAAATCCATATTTTAGTCATGTTTATGTTGAGAGCATTTACTGTATCGTTGACCACAGTGAAGAGCTGGAGCTCAGGGAGAAGCCAGAGGGAGAGAAAAATTATAATGCTGTATCTGTGATTCGGTAGTGTTATGATATTCTGTACATCGGGATAACACAGCCTGCTGTCCTCTGCAGCCTAGAGCTACCACTTCATAACACTTTCTCATTGGCATTCATTGGAAATGTTTGAGGTGGCAAACTTCTGCTCGATGGTTTCACCGCAACAAGCTTATGAATTCAACGTCGGTTTTACAGAGCCACTCAAACACTGTTATTTCGTCTTTGTGATATGCTGGAGAGTCTTTGCCGTGGTGTTTGGAGGAACCAGACACGAAGTTACAGGAATATTGATGTGTCAAAACAGTGTCTGGTATATTTCTTCATTTACTCTAAATTCTGGTGCATGTGTCGACTGGTGATCATCTTCATCAGCCAGCAACACTCCTCCTCTAGAGCTGATGAAATTAAACTTCCATGCCGTAAAGCACCTGAAGGCATCCTAATTGCTCAGGGTGCCTGCAGCATCCCTGTGCTTTCCTGGCTTCTGGCTAAAAAACATGTTGAAATAGACTGTGAATGCAATCACATGGAAGTCAAAAGGCTGATGCTGAAAAATGCAACATGAATGATGTGGAGTAAAAGAGGTGCAGGGAATGTGAGAGGTCACGGGTTTGGCTGCCAGCCAGGGGTTTTTGCAATTTTCTATCAGGATGAATTCTCAGGAACTTTACCACAATTCATGACCATTTTACTTTCTGTTTTCCTCTATGTCGTGGCCCTGTTACATGAGGAACATGTCTACCAAACATGCTCCGTTATTATAAGCTTTCACATGTGAACCAGGTTTAATCCAGTACTTATTATTATGCATAAATTCAACCAGAAGGAATATGTCATGCTATTCACTCTTATGGTCATCCCCCTCTTCTTCTGCTTTCTCTGGTATTTATTCTTTCAGTTAAACCAACCTACCTTTTACCACCATCTCTATCAGAAAATCGCATCTTTGCTGTAAACACTTAAATCTGTTTTCCTCTCTGTTGCTAGCTGCTTTTATTTCAGTGTGAATCGTTGCAACCCTCCCCCACGTTCACGTCCAGGTCTGAGTCCACCAGAAGCCTGCTCCTCTTCTCTCATCCACCCAGATCTCAGCATCGCCTTCACGCAACATTGCTAGTGTCTAGTCTAGGTATGGAACTTCATTTACTCAGCCGCTTCAACTTAATTAGTTGTTGTATGTCCGTAGACTCAACCATTGGTATATTCTTTTTTATAAGGCTGTTCTTGGACTGCTTCCTTCGTACCTACAGACCCTCAAAAAAGTATGGGAGGTTATTGTCTCGGCTCCAAGGACATATTCCTTCTAACTGTCCCTAAAGTCCGTCCCTAAAGGGTGTTTAAGGGCGCACTCACACTTAGCTTAGATGGTCCCTGCTGTGCTTTAGTGTTATTGTGCCCCCTCCCGCTTTCCCAGTGGCTCAGGCCACCTCGGAAACTTCTGCCTGTCTTTGCCAAGATACTCTTGAAAAAGACCTTTTTAATCTCAATGAGTCATTTTCTTTGTTAAATAAAGGTTGAATAAATAAAGTAAAAAACGAACTAATGAAAATCCCTAAAATACCAATGTTTGTATGTACATACGGGGGGGGGGGGGGGGGTTAGAACAGTATACGTGTGTCAGATTTAGACTAAAGGCAATTTGTCAGCTGTTGTTCTTGTATTTGTATTTGTGGAAGACGGTTCCTCTGCTTGTAGCTGTGAGTATTGTCTCAATGTTTTTCTAACAACTCCTTTTCTTACCCTCGCACACTGAAACAAGTTTCCATGCAACATGGTAAAGAAGGCTCCTGTCAGAGGGGAGACACTGGCATTGTGTTCAAAAGATAAGGCTGCAGGCGAGATCAGGGAGCTCTGACAGGAGCTGTGAGGGAAAGCTGACGGAGGGGAACAGAAAAGCTTGTATTTCCGCTTCCCTCGGTCCCGGCTGCTACATGCAACATGAGGACAAAGGAAACAAACAAGACCCTACAGAGGCAGGTCAATAAGGAGGAGACATTTCATTTATGTTTCTTCCACATCAGTAAGTGTAGTCACAGAAGTTATCTGAAGGATGGGAAGTAATTATCCCATGATTGTGAATCTGCACCATTGACCCATTGTGAATTGAGTATTTTAAAAAACAGTGTTAAAGGTGTGCGGTTTTTCTACAAATGCAGATATGAAGTCGCTATGAATATAAGATTTAAATAGATGATGATACCTCAATATTTGTATGTTACGTTGGATTTCTCTCAGAGAAAAACCTTCAGAATAACAAAATGATAGCATGTCATCCTTGCCTCCTAGAAAATTACATTTCCATACAACACAATTAAACTCAGTTATGTTTTCAGGGCAACATATTTCCATTTACCGGCAAACATTGGGGAACAGTCACTGTTCGGTTCAGAAAAAGATGGGGGTTTGGGTGAAAAGAAGTTCTTTACGTGGGTCAGGTACATAACATGAACGAATGAAGTCAAGGTGGATGTTTGGTTTCACATGGGACACAACAGCGGGCTCCTGGGTCGAAGTCCTGAGTCGGTTTGACCCATCCATCCACCCCGATGTATATCTGTGATTCATCAAAGACAAGCATGGTCCGGGACATGTCTGCAGAATTTTATTCTGTGTAGAAAAAAGGCCAAATTCTGGTGACTTGGTGCCATGTTGAAGCAGTAAAATCCATGCTTGATATTAAAGATGTGTGTGTAGCTAGTTGTTTGGAGACAATAATGTGTTTACTCAATCAGTGTATCTGGAAGACCTAAACTATCCCAATCTTATCTTATCCTCAATAATTCCAGCTTTAAGTACCAAACAGCCAGATTACTTCTCTCTGTACATATATTAGGATCCAAGAAAAGAATACTTGCACCATGTCCATGTCTATGTCAGCTTCACCTGAACTGGGCTAACTGTTTTCTTTTAAATTAAATTCCAACAGGGAATAATGTATTAAAATCTAACCCATCCAATGGTTGCTTTTGCTAATATGCTGTATATTCTCCAACATGAACATCAATCCATTCATTTTCTTCCATTTATCCCGGCGCCGAGTCGCTGGGGCAGCTGGCTAAGCAAGATATTTCAAACATCCCTCTCCAGAGCAACATTGCAGCTCTTCTTGGGAAACCCTGAAGCGTTAAGGCCAGAAGAGATAGATAATCTCTCCGGTGTGTTCTGGGTCTATCCTGGGGGCCTCTTACCGGTTGGAGACAGGTAAACAGAAACCTCTAAGTTGCCCAGGAGCCATCCTGATCAGACGCCCGAACCACCTCAACTGACTGGACTCAGAGCTCCCTCAAAAAGTCTGAGCGTTATTTTTTTTCTGTCTGCTCTTAACTTTTGCATATCTACTTTATAGATATGTATAGGCTGAGGATAAATCTGTACAGAATTAAGTATGTCGAAGGAAAAGATGTTGAACAATGTGTTCCTCATCGATTAGTTGGATCCATGTACTGTAATTCCTGCATGACCAAAATGTTATTGACAGAAAGAGTTGGGTTGTTGTGAATGACTTGATAAGGTTTGGCCAGAGTTTTTATTCTTTTTCATAAACATATATTTGTACCTTATCCTGTACAGATGACTAAGACCCCCTTAACCAGTCTAAATTTTCTTTCCCTTCACCGTCCACGGTCCCGCTTCCCTCCCTGCGCCCTCTGCTGTTAACCAGGTGAGCTTGACCTTTTTTTTGTGAGGACTTTGGAAAAATTGAGCTGTCCAAGAGGACGGCCTGACCTTTTATCCTGAGATCTCCTGTTTCTCACGCTGCTGAGTTCCCCTTAACATATTTTGGTGACTCATTCAGCAACAATCGAGTGCTGTGCTGTCTGTTGCTGCTGAGTGGGTGTGTGTGTGTAATGGGGTTTGGTAAGGGGGCTCCCAAATAGACACGACCAACCTCTAATTACTCCCTAGGAGGGATGAAACCAAACTGTGTGTGTGTGTGTGTGTGTGTGTGTGTGTGTGTGTGTGTGTGTGTGTTAGATTAAATAAGAGTAGGGAATCGGATTTTCTGTTTCTCCCTGAAGATTTTTGTGTTCTGACTTCCCTAAAAAGGCTGAATGTCTCACAGTGAGCGCAGTGAACACTGTTCTCTTGCACAAAAATGTAAGAAGTGGTGGAATGTAACTAAGTAGGCTACAGGGCGGCTCAGGAGGTAGAGCGGGTTGGCCGCTAATTGGAAGCGGTTCGATCCCTGGTTACTCCAGTCATCCTCCAGTCGAAGTATCCTTGGGCAAAATACTGAACCTGAAATTGCTCCAGAAGGCTGCGCCATCAGCGTGTGAATGATAATTAGATTAGAGCCCGATGAGCAGATTGGCACCTTGCATGGAAGCCTCTGCCATCAGGGCATGGATGTGTGAATGTGTGAATGTAGTGTAAAGCGCTTTTTGAGAGCTCGGAAGACTAGAGAGACGTTATATTAGTGGAAGGCTATTTACATATAGTCAAGCACTAGTCTCACACAGCCAGACCTCTTCCAGAGTATGGTCTGGGTAACAACCTTGTGGCATAAAAATGCTCTGGGTTGGTTGTTATTCTTTAAACCAATCACAATCATCTTCGCCCCAGATGCAGCAACGGTTCCCCATTGTAAAAGAGATAGCGGATGGGGAGGAAAAAGGCTTGGCATCCAGGATTTGTGATAATAAAATAATACAATTTTCCTTTTCAATGTGAAAAAGAAAAGGAAAAAAACATTCACCTATATTGAAACTATTAGAAAATAGAAGCTTAGGAGGAAAGTTCAAGTGAAGAGAAACAAAAAGAAGATAAAAACAACCAAAAAGGTGCCAAAAGTAACACCCATCTGAGATTCATTAAGTGTTATTATAGTGACTGTTTAAAAGAAAAACTGTCAAGAAGGTTAAGTTAAGTTAAGCTGTTAAAACAACAAAAGAGTCACACAAACCCATGCTGGAAGTCAAAGGATTTGTTGTCTATGCTAATATGTGAGCTCCTAATTGTTCACTGTTTGTAAACTCTTCTGTTTTCGTGCTTATCAGAAGCTCCTGGGGATGGCACTGATGAATCGGCCTGCCCACAGTGAGTTTATCTGTGTTCTTCGGAGGTCATTTCTTATCTTGTATGATGGTGCTCTGAATCACAAGGGCATACTGAGGACATGTGGACACAACAATAAGTCATGTTCAGATAAATGAACAACAATGTTTGTAAAAAATGTTTGTCTCTTTAACGCTGACTTCTGTTTGGATCATACACAACCAGCGTGTTCGGATCTCTTTCCATCAATATATTCTCTTTTTGAGATTGCTATTTATAAATATAAAATCAAGCAAGAGCACACTCACACTGTCCATCCGTACCATGCTCAAACAGGTTTTACGGGTAAAGTCTGGTTCGTTTGACCAGTGTGAGTGCAACCGTACCCTTTCTAGCTACAGCAGGCTTGCCGGCCAGGGCCCGTTTGGGAGAGGTGGGCTTTTGTGAAGCACTTTTGCACGTGTACGAGCACGAGCGTGCGCACGTGTATGAGCACGAGCATGAGGCCTACAGCGGCTCTGACGTCATTTTATGTGCGCCTGTTGGGACATAGAGAAAAGAAGGAGGGACCATGCGCGGACATTTAAAACAATGGCGGCGAAAGGTTCACGATGGTGTGATGCGGACGTGGAGTGTTTACTGCAGATTTGGTCGGATGAAAATATTCAAAAACAGTCGACGCACAAAAACTCAGAGGTCTATGGAAAGATTTGTAAACAAAGCGACACATCGCGATGACGTCATCAATGCATGTGACATGTTACGGCGTGATGACGTATAGACATGCAAGAAGCATTCGCTGAGGCCCAGGTAGTGTGAGTACAAACGGGCCTGGAGGGGGGGACAAGGACCCTAAAGCACGGTGCACGGTACGAACGGACAGGACGGTGTGAGTGCGCCCTAAGTGGACATTTTTCAAGGCTAGTTTGGCTAAGGTTAAGGAGAGGGATGTTTTTTAAGTCTAGGCTAAATTGGTAGGGTTTTACGTGCTTTGAAGGAGACAGGGTCATCCTTATGGTTCAAACTTGTATTTTGGGTTTCTATTAGAACATGATTTAATGATCAAAAACACATTATTAATGTGGATTACTATTAAACATTTTTTTTTTTCATCATACTGTCAGTCTGAATAAATCTGCATTCAGCCTCTGTCTGAAAAGCTCTCTTTAAGCACCCGTCTCTGATTGGGTTGATAGTTCTCGCGGTGTGGGTGTACATATATTCTAAAGATCCCGCAGCTGAGAGCCAAATCTGAATTAATGCTTTCTGATCCAGGCAGCCCACAAAAAAACTGACTGGGTCATTTTAATTTACAGTATATGTGTTGGCAGGCACTCCAGATACACAAATGAATGTGCATATGCACTGAACAAGTACGTTTTCCCTGATACTTCCCCTTCAATGTGGAAGAGAAAAAGTCAGAGACTGTATTTTCCATGAGGTCAGGAAAGTTCACTGAAACAATGCAGTACAGTTACATCTAAAAAGACAAATGAAAAGCAAAGTATGGGAAACACAACTCCTGAGTTCACACAGGAGTCTATTCGAATAAGCTCCAGAGCCCAGATGGCTGACACTAACGTCATCTGATGTAGCACAACAATATCCCTTAAAAGGGGACGGCCTTCAACTCCAGTGATTGCCCATAAATCCCCAGATTTCTTAACTTCACAAATGGTCCACACTGTTGCCTTGACGCATTTATTCCAAAACATTAACCCAGAGAGTGTTCTTCATCCCCGTAAACGGCTTTTGTTACTGCCGCTCCTTTTTTCATGGGACACTGCTTTGAGCACTTCAAGCACAATGGTAAACAATGCTCATACCTCCCCACAATGCACCTCTCCTCTCATAAAGCGGTGCAACATCCTGAAATGCGTTTATATAAAGTTGAGGAGAGTGCACATAGGAAATAATCAATAGGATGGTGATCAATAGTGACCATAACCAGTTTTATAGCCCGATGTATTGGATGGGAAAAACTCAATCACATCTCTTACATTTTGATTGGAAGGCTTAACCATTGTATTTACACTCACTCATCTTCAACCGCTTGTCCCTGTCGGGGTCACGGGGGGCTGGAGCCGATCCCAGCTGACATCGGCGTGAGACGGGGTACACCCTGGACAGGACGCCAGTCTATCACAGGGTACATAGAGGCACACAGACAACCATTCACACCTAAAGGCAATTTAGAGTCATCAATGAACCTGACACCTGCACGTCTTTGGACTGTGGGAGGAAACCGGAGAACCTGGAGAAAACCTACGCAGACACGGGGAGAACATGCAAACTCCACACAGAAGGGCCCCAGCCGGGATTCGGATCAGGAACCCTCTTGTTGTGAGGCAACAGTGCTGACCACCACACCACCGTGTCGCCCGCATTGTATTGACATTCATGTGTAAATACATAAAAAGAATCATTAAAGCAGAAATAAGGAGGCTTTACTTAACTCCTCAGCAGTCTTGTAGCATGACAGCTGTGGGTGTTTAACAGCGTCTACACAGAGACACTCTGTTAGGCTACACGGCGAATGTCCTGCAATTTGCAACAGACCAGAATTACCCGGGGACCGGATGCAACAAACATAAAGGGTCTCCATGCTGAGTAGCAATTGAGCCTCCTGATTTTGCTTGGAAAATGTAAATCGAAGGTTTCTTTTATGATTTTTATTTGCAGAAGAAAACAAAACAAAGAAAAAACAGGAAAATCCTACAAAAGATAAAGAGTCAGAGGATTTTTCTTTGTGTTCAGTTGTGGGATTTCTACTGAGCTCAAGGAAGAAATTATAACAGTGATTTTAATTGCAAAATATTTACTTTGGCCACCTTTACCTAAAAAAAAACGATTAGCCTAACCCTAATTAAAATATTACTAATTCTGATATTACACTCTTCATGTAATTATTAATATAGGAGGCAATAAACATGGTTACGGCGGATGAATGTGGAATATCCTGGTGTCATTCTGCGCAGTGAAGGTCAAACATCAAAGTGAAGTGACATTGAGCAAAATACATTTTTGAGTCCAGGGGCACTTTGATGTTGATGAAAAATGTAAAATATACATTTAATATATGCGTGGCTTCAGTTGTTATTACTAATAAGAGACAGATAATAAACCACGATGTGCATGTCATTTACACAGCACATTTAAATGCACACCCTGAGCCATTTTGAAACGGTTGGTGCATTTAGCTCACCCGCACAGTAGCTCAGCCGGTGGTCTATCGGAGCAAAACAAAACAAAAACAACTGAACTGTACAAACGGAGTAATTAAAGTTAATTTCACGCATCTGCAGTTTGTGATCCAGCAGACACCGAGGCATTAATCATAATTAGTTGAGATTCTCAGATACCCTCTAGACCTATCAATCAGCAGGCCACCTCTGGCCCCGCTGCCGAGCTGCAGAGCTCGTCTGCACTGCAGAGCAGGTCATAAGCTGTCAGCAGCTCTTCATTGACGAGTCTAATGCCAGCGGCGGAAAGAAAAGGGCAGCGAGGACTGTCACCAACCTTTTCCACTCAGGCAACCGCATGTTCGAAAAACTCTCCTCAGGGAGACAGGACCCGTCCGTAAGAACCAAGACCACCTGTTGTCGGAAGCTTCTTGCCAAGAGCTGCCACCTAACTGACACCCAGCTCTCCAAGGATTCATCTGGTGCAAGCCCACACGATCCTGCCAGTTAGCCTCGTTACAGCCACGGCGTATCACATGTCATAAATCTTCCTTTTTGAGAACAGCCTGGCATCCTTTACTGTACAAAACCTTCACGTGAACCGTTCATTGCCAGGTGTAATGAGAGAGTGTGAGAATTAAAAGTCAAATAATAATTTTTGTACTGTAAAGAAGAATATAAATAATGAGATGGGTTGTTTCTTTTTCGTGTTTCTGCCTGTCGCACATGTCTTAGCTGTATACTCCTCTAAAAATGTGAACTGTCGTGTGGGTTCCGTTCTCTACACTGGAAAAGAAAATATGTATGTTCCCTTGGTCTGCTACTTACAGCTTTATAATGCAAACATGTAAAAGCAGTTATTTTAATTGCAAATTAGCTACCAGTTAGTTGTGTTAACTGATGCTAACAACATATCAGAGACATGGGAAATCCCCAGACTTCAATGTTCGTGCATATACTGTAGTTACGGAAAGTAACCCACTCTAATTTGTACGTCATCCACACATATTTATTAATGGAAATCAGTGACCGTAAGAGTGGCGAAGGGTCGGGGTGGTGGATGTATCCCTAAACATCCTTTTTTCTAATCTTAACCAAGTCGTTTTGGTGCCTAAGCTTAACCATCCACAGTCACCTACCTGTCATTTCATAGAGTCAAATACAATGTCATATTCGTAGTAATCATACAAATTGTTGCGCATACGTTTTGGTAAAATATCATAGTATAGATGCCCCCTGGGCGCCTCCCTAGGAAGGTGTTCCAGGCAAGTCCAGCTGGGAAGAGGCCTCGGGGAAGACCCAGGACTAGGTGGAGAGATTAGATCTCCACACTGGCCTGGGAACGCCTCAGGATCCCCCAGTTAGAGCTGGTTAATGTGGCCCGGGAAAGGGAAGTTTGGGGTCCCCCCTCGACCTGACCCCAGATAAGCGGTTGAATATGAGATGAGATAATAAAATCATTTTGATGAGAATGTTGAAGTCCCCCAGGAAAAGTGGGACAGCTAACAACAGTAAGTAAAACATCAAAAACAAAATCTGGATGTGCAAATAAAACAGGAATCTAGAACACGTATGGTTTAATATTGACCAGAGCTTTACCAACCAGGCAAAATTAGTAGCAGGAAACTCTTCAACACCCTGGATTCCTCTTTAAAAATAGACAAATACTAAGTTAGGCCTTGATTTAATTGTCTTTTTAATGCATTAAAAACATCCAAACAATACTGCAGATTCAATATCACCTGTAGAATACTCCTACAATACAACACCTGCTCTTGAGTAAGATAATAATCACTTGAGGGGCTGCACTTATTTGTAGAAAAGCAAATTAACTTTCATTCTGCTAAAATATATTTTCTCATCATGGTTTTCCATTTGGAGCATACAATTCCCCGTGTGCTGCTGTCCCCACTAACTCTGCTGTTGGCCAGGGGAGGGTAGACTAGCATATGTTACCTCTGTGACAGCACCAGCTGCTTCTATTCACCTGCAAATGATGAGCTTCATCGGTAAGGTGCGCTTAACACATGTGGGGTTAATGTTATACACTAACCCTAGATCCAGTCTCCATTGTGCAGGTACTTCAGCCAAGTATACGTCACTGGAGCAGTGACAAGGACTCAGTTTACTACAATTAGAGCCCAAGATCGCATTCTGGAAGGAAACTTCCAACTGTGTTGGGCACAGTTTGCATAGCTTCTGCACATACTGTATTTTTATTTCTCAGTTGACCGACTTTTTGTAAATAGCCTGCAAAGAATCTGTGTTTGTGTGATTTGCTAGCCTGGTCTCACGAGATGACATGAATAAGCAAATTTGTTTGTTCACATGATATCACAGCACTTTTTTCCCTTGCTGTTCTTCACATGTCATTTTACGCATGTTCACTTTATGTAGTCACACTGTGCTTCCAATTACAAACCCATCCGATTCAATAAAAGACACTCCGAGCAAGTGCTCAAGAAATGAGAAGATGTTAAAGACCGATAATTCTTCTAACATTATGGATGTGACAACTATTCAGCGTCCATCATAGTAACATGGTAAGTTCTTGTGACAGCAGTGGAGAGAGCACAGAGGAAGTCAGAATGTGAGACACAGTGGCTGATATTGGTGTTGGCTATTAAATGAATGATCCATTGTTTTACTAAGGCACGACATGAAAGAAAATATGTGTTCCTTCTTTATCTTACAAAATTGAATTGACTGAATTTTCGCATTTCTCTCTAAACCGCATCCTCCTCCGCTGACAGCCAGCCTCTGCAATATTCAATACCAGCTGAAGTCACGGATTAGTGAGTAATCCCATGTAAAAGACAATATTTATTGTTTTTCACAGCTCGTATACACATCTTTTTCTATTCCAACAATATTATATACTGGTAAATTCTCACAATTTCTGCTGCACACAAAGAATACCGTTTTGATCTGGCTTCACCTGTGGACTTAGAGTTTAGTTATATCTCAACTACTGGTGGATTTGATGGAGGATACTGCTGAATCCCAGTGTTTTATTCGGTGGCAGATTGCATTTCTTGATGAGATTAAAGCAGCCATTGAGGAGGAAACTGAGATTGGTGTGTGTCATGTGTCACGTGCCTGAAAGCTGCAGTGCTAGGTTTAGTTTCCATCCTGGAAACTACTTCATCTCTGTCTCTCTTTGCTGCCATGCATCAATCTTGCAACAGTTACACTTGTACTGCAAGACACACTGCAGACATGACCTGGACCAAAGTATCCTCTACTACTTAAACAAAATAGATCATGGGAAATCTCCTCATGCATAAAGCCCCTGTGTGTTGCTACAGAATCTACTCAACGCCACAATCTGCAGTCTTAATATTGTAGAGTAGTTCTAAAGAAGCTGTGATTGTAGTTGAGCAAAGACGATTAATGATATGCTTTTTACTTTGTAAATCTAGAGAGATAAGGTTTTATTGCACATTGATTTGAGAGGAGGGTGTGAAACGGGCTGCTGATCTGGTTCAGCAATGGCTCAGTATACTTTTGCTCTTGCTTTGGACGACATTTACGACTGCCTGCAGGACACACTCACGTGAACACTGCACATGAAGGAAATTTGCCTTTGGGGATCTCTGCCAGAAAACCTCTCAGGTTTAGACAAAAAAAATATTTGGTTAAGTTTATGAAAAGCCTTTCTGGCATGAACTTCTCCTGATTGCATAAAATTCAAACTGGCAAGTTTCCTAAGGATGTATTTGTTACTCTTCACCTAAATTAAATCCACCTAAATGAAGATCAACAGGTTGCTTTTCAGTCTTTAATTTTGCAAACGGACGAATGTTTCAACACTGCTGGGTCTTCATCAGAGTCAAACAGAACAAAGACCAGGCAAACACATATATAGACGGTGCAGACAGATGTCCGTCCTCCACAGAGCTGGGTCTGTCTGACGTTCCTGTCTGTAATAGGGAAGGTTTTCATTGCCACCTTACTCTATGGGGGAATTGTTGGGTCTATGTAAATCATAAATAAGTCATAGAGTGTGGTCTATACCTACTCTGTAAAGTGTCCTGAGATAACTTTTGCTATGATTTGGCACTGTAAATAAAATTGAATTGAATTGAACCACCTGTAATTTAATTAGTATGCTCCAGTCCTTTCTTTTCCCTTGGAAGTTCTCTGTCCTGGAGCTGAGAGGCAACCCTGTTTTAATTAGACATGGTACTTTGATTAGCACGAGACGCGCAGATAAAACCACAGCCAGCTTCTGTGTTGCATGGATAAATAAATCAGTCAGAGAATAATATCCTCCCCTATCCCAAATTATCAACTTGCAAAAGAAACCTCTTTTACAGATATTTTTAACGGTCAACAAAGAGCCTGGCCTTCATTTAAATTGTGTTTTTATTCAATTCAGCTCTGGTGAAGAGCCATCCTGTCTTTCTTCTCCAGACAGCCGTTATTACACGCTGAGAAATCATCCTCAAATCTCCAGCAGGGAAGACGGATGCATCTGTGCCTTCCCACACGAGCAAAGTCTATAGATATCTGTGAATTCCAGGAAAAAACCTTCTCAGCCCAGTCATTATTCTTATAGGCGGTAAAGAAAAGCATATCCACATTGCTGAAAGGGGTGTAAGTCTTTTGAGAGAGTGTGTGTGGGTGTATGTATATGTATTACTCTCTATGTGCATTTTTTTGCCTTTATGCTTGCAATCAATCACCAGTGTGTGATCTCTTCAGGTGTGTCATTTATATACGTATATGTGGCTCAGTGTTTGACAGCACAATCTGTAAAAAATCTGTTCAAACTGGCTTTAGCATTTGCATCTGTCTCTTTGAGTATGCAGCCATAGTCTCCAGATTGTTGACAAGCGACTCAGGGGCCAGCTGCGTCGTGTGTTGTGCTCCATAGATTTCCAATATAGCACTAAATTCTGCTAATGCAGGAGATGATTGCTAGAAAACATGTGTGCTCTTCCACAACCTGCTCCAAATTATGCTTACCAAAGTTGAAAAGTAAATAGGATTTTGAGATGCTTGTTTATTAGTTTTTTCACTTTATAATGCTTTTTGCTTCTTTCTTAACAAAGTGATTTCCATGCCTTAGCCTAACCGTCACCATTTGTTGGCTAAAATCGTTATTTCGTTGGCAAAAATCCTTTTTTTTGTGCATTGTTGCACTTCTGTTTCACGTGTTTTACCTTCCCAGTTTGACTCTGTGTTCTGTCTACGTGTTTGTTGGTACAAATTTCTGTGCATAACTTTACGTAGCAGTTGCTACAAGCGTGTTCATGAGAACACTTTGCCTTGTATCAACTCTTTTTCTCTACTTAGTTGTTATTAGTCAGTTATTGATTCCTCTGGATTCATTGGATTTTAACGATGTAATTTGGGCCTGTGGTACTGATGGTTCTCATAATGCTGATCACATGATGGATTTCCTAAACAGGTAGGCAGTTCCACTGATAAATCCCTCATTTTGTGTATCCGCCCTGTCTTCATGTATCTGTCAATATCTGTAAGATTTTCATCAGGTTAATTAAATAAGTAGGGCGACACGGTGGTGTGGTGGTCAGCACTGTTGCCTCACAACAAGAGGGTTCCTGGTTCGTGGAGTTTGCATGTTCTCCCCGTGTCTGCGTGGGTTTTCTCCGGGTTCTCCGGTTTCCTCCCACAGTCCAAAGACGTGCAGGTGTTAGGTTAATTGATGACTCTAAAATTGCCCGTAGGTGTGAATGGTTGTCTGTCTCTGTTCGTCTCTATGTGTCCTGCGATAAACTGGCGTCCTGTCCAGGGTGGACCCCGCCTCACGCCCGATGTCAGCTGGGATGGGCTCCAGCCCCCTGCAACCCCGAGAGCAACAAGCGGTTGAAGATGAATGATAATTAAATAAGTTCCAATCTATCAAAGAGTGAGTTAAAACAATAGTAATATATCATATGACCCACTAATGAATGCACTTTTCCCTGAGTGTTAAAATCTCAGTATTTGTGGAGACATTCCCTCTCTAAATGCAAATGTAAGTGCTGACAGTGGTTGTTCTGTTATGCTGTGTTTCATTGCAATGTAAAATCTGGAACTTGCTAGCTTACTAGCTTGTTTTTAAGGGCAGAAGTGCAATAGGAACATGTGTGTGTATTTAAGATGGGAACATATAGGGGACAGACCGGTACTAGAGTCCACATGGCAATAGATCATTCTAGAAACTCCAAAACCCTGTTCATCTGTTCCCATCAAGCTATCAAAGCCCAGAGGACGGTGTGAACTGTGCCAACTCAGGTTAAAACCCTGGAGAGTGCCGCCGCAAATGACAAACTTAAAATGCAGCAAGGCCACAAACCGTAGAGGGAGATGTTGGAAGGGCGGGGGTAACAAGCTCCTTTATTTTGTATGTGCACTCAACTGAACCATGGCTGAACAAGAAGTCTGAAAGCAAAAACAACTAAACTTTCAAGTTCAAGGTGGATGCCAAGAGATCTCCCATGGCACTCTGAACATCTTTTCAGGCAAAATGGGGCTCAACGGCTGATTATTTAGTTGTGAGTGAAGAGCAGCGCAAACAGGAATTGATCGGGATTTTGAGATGGAACAAGGTTGAATAATTGGGTGTTTAGTTGTAAATGAAAAGAAGTGCGAGGCAGAATCACTCATGGATGAATTGCATCAATGCTGTAATCCCCCAGTAAACCCAACAATGACATTTGAATGAAAACAGATAAGTAGTTTTACAAATTCTCTTATCGGTAAGATACACCATGTGAAAACACTGGTTTTAATTCATTTTGAGGCGATCATATGGATTTTGATTCCTGAAAACAGTAACAAATCGGAAGTGCATATATCGCCTCTCACAAATACATCTGACCTACTTTTTTTTTTTTAACAAAAGCGTTATCCTGTTTGTGATTTATCCTCGTGATTACTGGTTGAAGATTGTTCGGATCACAATAACCATATTTTCACTACGCTCCTCTGAAGTGCTAAACCATAAATCAAGGAATGAGAAGTAGACGCAGAGCTGAACTGCTTCTGAATGATTGTCGGACCATCTCAGTAGCACCTCATATTTGTTTTATAACATAAGCAGGCTACAGACGAACAGAGAAATGGAGTCTCAAAAAAAGGGAGCCTGTCTAGATTTGCTGGAATGTGTCACTGTCTCAGAAAGTTCAAAGCCTTAGAGACTATTAATCTATCACAGGCTTTGCTCCAAGGTCCCTCTGCTCTGACCTTGGGCCATAAACAGCATAACTGATGGATCACAAAAGCAGAGACTGAATAATAACATGGAGGAGTTGAGGGAATTTGACGCACAGCATGAGGTTGAATGTTGCCAGCACGGATGGGTAGTAATTAGAGATGCACCGATCCTGTTTTTTCTGATCCAATCCGATACCGATACCTGGGCTGAGCGTTGCTGTAAGCTGATCCTACTGTTGAATGAATGAAGCGTATACCTTGCCATGTGAATGAAGGCATCAGGCTTGACATAAACATTTAGCCTAAAGGTAACACATTAACATGGATATAAATGTACTTAATATCATCAACAAATAAAGTTTACATTAGCAGCAAAAATAATGAAATAACACTTCCATGTAAAGTGCACTGCAAACAGATATTTCAAAATGTAATACGAAACCCTAACTGGTGTTGCAAACATAAAACTGTATTGCTGTGTATGATATTAATAAAAAAGAAATTACTGGATCCAATCCAGCTAATTAGTCAATATCGGAGCTGATATCAGATCGGTGCATCTCTAGTAGAAATGCAATGTCATTAAGTTAAGATATACCTTTAAATCGGATTCTGTGTGGGGTAAAATCAGTAGGAGCGGTGATTATGTTCCGTCTGGAGCAAAAAACTCAACTAGAAGGTTAATTGAAACAATTCCCAGCGCATCCTCCAACAGAATGCAGGTGAATCAGGTGCCTCTACGCTTAAGGACGGAGAATTTCCAAGGGAAAAGGAAACGACTGGAGCACACTGATTTATTTTCAATCTTTAATTGTACAAATAGACCAATGATTTCAACACTGCAGTGTTTTCATCAGAGTCAAACAGAACAAAGAAGTATATTTATAGTCAACCCCTACAACAGCCCGATCTAAACTCTACCACTGCCGCCACAGGCCACTCTATTCACAACGCTGACTACAGCGAACTACTCACACACATACATGCTGTCTGCCATCTGTCTGGTACTGTGGAAATCTTGATTCAGTTGTGATGAGAAGTGCAATCTCACAGGTGAAGATACCGGATGTGGAGGTCCTGGGCTGGCGTGGTTACGCGTGATCTTCGGTTGTGTGGATGGTTGGATGTGCTGCCAAGTTCTTGGATACGATTTTGGCTTATGGTTAGAGAAATGGAGAAGATACTTATGACCAAAATGTAGGTTCAAAATGCTGTGGAGCTACAGGGAACTCAGCTCCCCTGAACGCCTCATTTGAGAAGTTTCGATGAGCTCTTAAATGTCATAATGGTGGTGCATGTATTGGTGAGCAAAAATATTGATGTGACCTTCATCCCCACACACAGAGAGAAGGAGCAGGGCCAGTATCTATTGTAGCTACTATCCAATCTATTTGGTGGGGAAGTCGAACTGTATTCTTCAGTCCCACCTCGGCCAGCCTGCTTCTGCAGCTGTGCCTCCGTGTCTCAACCGATGAACCAACTCATCAGAATTATATATTTATAATATGGATTTATCCGTGCCTTCTTTCCTGACATCTGCTCCAATGACGCTAAAGCTTAAGAAAGATCAGAAGAGACAGCAATAAAGAATACAGATTGTATAGGTCGAAGAAGAAGACACTTTATTAATCCCAAATTCACATGACTGAACATATTGCCAATGCACGACCTAACTGTCGATTAAAACAACCAACTTGTATTACAACACACACAGAGTGACTTCGTTCTCTCCTCAGGATGCCATTACTTCACTTTACACTCTTTAAATAGCAAATATTTGTTGCTGTATATAAAAGGTTGAATGTGAAGAAAAGCAGAACACCGCCATCTAGTGTCTCAAGATCGTAGTCGTGACAACAAAAAATAATTCCAGCAGTCGGGTTGCCAGGTTTGTTGCCGAGCGTGTTAAGCGATCAGCCTGCGCCATGTCAAGTGATGAATCATACAGGGTAACAACTAATTTCGACTAATCAATTCATTTTACAACAGTATTTAACATTAGATAACTGGAAGTCTTTCTTTAAGTGGTGTGTAATTGATTAGCTAGCTCGCGACTCAAATTGATTCCTTGTTTCTGTAGCCGAACAACAGACAACCTTGACAACCCCCAATGCCGGCCGCTATTGGCTGGTATAATGTAACAGAACGTCATTGTTAAACCTGTAAAAAAAAATTAAATAGAAATTCAGACTAAATATATTTTTTTATGGAAATGCAATACTTTAATTCTGTACCCCTCAAAACTCCCTCTTAATAAAGATTCTGCATATTCGACCTTCAATGCTTTGAATGTTGAGTACAGCTCCTTTTAAGATTAAATTTCACCACCCAGCCTCAAATTTCTGATTTAACTTGTGAGACTTTAATACACAAGAACTTTCTAGAAACCCTCCAGCCTTCCCTCTCAAGTGCAATGATTGTTCATATTAAGCTGTCCTTAGAGCTATATAGAAGACATGAGGAGCAGTGAACTGTGCCAACTCAGGTTAAAACCCTTTGGAATTGAGGGGAAAACAAATCACAGCGCAGTAAGGCCACGAGCCACAGTGGGAGGAGGTGGAGGAACGGGCAACATGCCTCTTTTATGGTCCATGAATTCAGCCATATATTCTGTAGACTACGGTGTGTATACAGAATATGGCTCAATCTTTTGTTCATTACTTAAAGTGGGAGTGCAGGACTGTAAGTTACTGCAGCACATCCAGTTCGCATCACTTGTCAAAACCCTTGGAGGTTGAAGGGGTGAGACTGAGGTCCTGCTGACATCCTGTGGGATGAACTGAATCAGTGAATGGTCTGAGGGTTGAACTTTGAGTGTTTGTATGCATAATATCAATAAAACATGAGGTGTTAGAGACTTTGTGTCCGCCAGATTGCTGTTATTTATGGAGCTTCTTCTGCATAATGTTGCTGAAGATGTAATCAGCGGAGCAGCAAAGCCCAGTGATCTATGTCTGTGCCCTTATCTGATCACTGAAAGGTTGAAACAATAGTCGGGCAGGGACAAAATGTAGCAATGTTCTGACTTTATAGTCTATGTTAGGTAGATGTTGCAGTGTCAAAACTGACCACTGCTTCTAAACTCAGCCGTATACGCCTCTTTCCTCATTGCATCTTATCCCGGTGATAACAGACAAAAGTTGAAAAATGTTTAAGAGAAAATCCCTAATCAAACTTTGCAGCGCCATTGTGGCTTTGTGGTGATGATTGACCCGTATAAGGAGGAATATTAAATCCCCCATGGTGGATGGTTGGATCAAATACACCAGGCTTTCACCCAAGAGACTGTGGTTCAGTGTCTAGTACCATGTGAAAGGGATATTTCTAACTCTAAATACGACCCTATGTTAATTACTCATGATGAAACTGCTGCAGCCATCCTGTACCCGAACTGGAGTTTCAAGTTTTCAATAGTGCATGTGTTTCTACACTGCTGCGTCTTCATCAGAGTCAAACAGAGCAAAGACCATGCAAAGTATTTGAAGTCAGCCAACAACATGTGACCAACCCTCATTGGATAATTGGTTGAACAGGATTTTAAATCTATTGGCTGATGAATCTGCAAGTAGGCGTTACCATTGTCAATGTTCAAATGCAACACCCCATGCAGCACAATTACATACATAAAGAAGTGGATCCATCACATGTTACAGATCAAAGAAAATGTGATCAAATCAATTCTTTATTTAGTGAAAGAGCTCAACTGTGTTTGTATGATCATGCCTCTTTGAGGGTGAAGTGTTTATTTCAACATGTGGATTCATTATCCAATTTTTTTTGATATCCTGTTCAACCAATTATCCAATGAGGATTCATCGACTTGTGTGAATAACTTAATTTCCTTGTCTTTGTTTTGTTTGATAGTTTGTCAAAACGTCTTTTTGCACAGTTAAAGGCTGTAAATACTGTATATCAGTATGCTCCAGTCCTTTCTTTTCCCTTGAAAGTGTGCTGTCCTTGTGTTGTGTCCTGAGTGTTTCAAAGTCTGTTTTACCTGCTTCCTCAAACATATTTTTAAACTGGACACAAGGTTTTGCCACCGTTAAGGCCACATTGCTGTGGCAAATACATTTTCCAGAACGATTATGATGAATACAAAATGACAACAGGGATTTGCAATGTTGTTTATAATCAGGTGGGTGGCGATGCTGTTCGCAGAGCTACAGTCCCATCACATCACTAATCAGGGAGAAGGTAATTATCCAGCCCACCTCCAGAATACAGCAGGAACAGCAGCGGAGAGTCACCGCACTCTCCGCCCGCCTCTTCTTGTACCACTGATTGCTGCTGTTTCATCTGCATGGAGCAGCATTAATCATATCTCTTCATTCAGATGAGAGCCCATTTATGAATAAGACTTGACACCAACCTTGGGTGAACAGTGTGTTAAATTCAATTATCATTCCAGTGAGCCGTGGAATGCTTTTGCCCACGCGATACATTAGAGACAAGCAGAAATCCTGATGGTATTTAGGTAATGTTGAATCACGTAAGCATGAAGTGATACTGATACAAAGTGATTATTCAAAAACGACAGCAGCTGTGAAGGAAGCTCTGAGGGATTGTAAAATAATCTGGCGGACGTGTAGATTTGAGTTCTGCTTGCAGTGAAGTTGAACCCTTAGGGATGTCCTGTTCAAATGAGCATCTTTGAACATCAACATGACTGCAACTGAGGAACAAAAGCAAGCAACAACATGCATTGAATACACCCAGGTCCACTTTTCAAACTAACAAAAGAAGTAAAATAATCTAAATAGCTCATGTCAAGACAAGGGATTCATTTGTAGATGGATTATCTGATCAACTGAGAGTCTAGCTGCAGTATGTTCAGATTCCCTCTATTAATATTCAACACATTTCTTAATTTCAGCACCAAGTAGCTAACCTGACTCATGCCAGATGAATTTTGTTCCGCCTTGCTTTACTCATCCATCTGGGATCTCTACATAGCAAAGCCATTGCATATGATTGGATAAACCACTCGTCCGTCATCTTTATTAACGTACTACTTCAACCACCCACATCGAAACCAACCCGTGACGCTGATGAGATCAACGCAGGGAAAACCAAAACAGAACAGCCGACATTCTGGATAAAGCAGCAATGCCAGCAATGTCGGTAAATGATGAACGTCGTCTGTGCAAGGAAAATTTGCGGATAAAGGGTAACTTCGCGCACAGCACACGTATTTTCGACAAACAAGTCAACCAAAAGAGTATAGATGAACTACTTCCATGTTGAAGCCTGCTTCCTCGATGCGAGTCGCCATTGTTATCTACATCACAACAGTCGCTTCTCCGCTACATCACAACATCCACCCGCCGGTCCTGATTGGCTCCGCCACCTGAAATCACTTTCCTATGGAGCAATCCCAGATGGCTAACCCTAACCATCACGTTTTATAGGCTCAAATTGGTCATGTAATGGCAGTTCTGGTGCCTTAACCTAGCCAACACCAAAAGCAACCTTTGTTTTTTCAACTGCTGGTCCGTCCTGGTCTCATGTTCGACCTCTGTTCGCTGTTTTGTAAGATATCGTACCAAAACTGTTATCAAACCAATATCATACAAACCTGTTGATAAGAATAGTGGCGAAGATTTTCAAAAAATCTGTTTTCAGCGACCTAATACTGTACACGGTGAACAAAAGGCCAAAACACAGAAAAAGCTATGTTTACAAAATTACCCATTGGTTAGGCCTTTGGTTGCTTTAGGTTTTTGTCTTGTGTAATTTTTGCCTTCACTAAAAGTGAGTTGAGTTCTCTGAAGGTTAAATGCAGTACGTGTGCTAAAAGTTTCTTTAGTTAATAAGTTCTAAACTTTTATTGGTAAATGGATTTTTTTTAGAAAGCTCAGATAAAATACATTTCTGTCAAGGTCATTTTCTGTTGAATTAAATGTGGATGGACTCCATTGTTGAACTCTTCTCCCTGTTGTACAACATCAATGACATTAAATCTGGCTAAATTTCCAGTGTCAGGGGTGTTTTTAACCTCCAAGAAATCCTGAGGGAATTTTTTTGGTCATAAAATATAACCATGTAATTTCAATTTCTGGATGTTTAAGTCATTTAGTCCGCCATCTTTATCTCCTCTCTGCAGACAGAAGCGTGTTAATACCCATCAACAATGTCGAGTTGTGCATAAAGACAACCCTCCCCTGGAAAGTTTAGGAGGAACAACAATCTGTGATGTAAATTTATGTTAATTAAATTTTCTCTAGAGATTGAAAGTGTTGCTTTGTTTCAGCTTCATTTACCAGGAAAACAAAAGACCTCAGCTGCCTCTAAACACTGTTTTCCACCACATTTTCTGCCACTTCACTGATTCATTTTTCTCTGGAACAGGATTAAAATATGTACACGATCCCTCAAAAGTTTACTTTAATGCCATTATGTGAAGATTATGAGTCAATCTTCACATAAAGTAGTTGTATATTGTTTACATTTTGATTAAAACAGGAAGAAATGTACCACGCTTGACCCTTTCGACTCAGATTCAAAGTTTACTGCCAGGCTGATGAGGGAAGTGGTAACAGGTGAGCCGCAGGTGTGTGGGGCGGTCAGGTGAGGAGAGTTAGCATAACGTCAGGGTAACGAGTATGGGGCGGCGTTTGTAAAGTGGCACCCGCTGAAATAAACAGCAACATTTCACCACATTTAGCAACAAACAACATTTCAATAAGTGATGTGAATTTGGCAGTGTGGATTTGCATATAAGCTAAATACTTAGATCCACCCGTGACATTAAGCACTGAATATCTATAATTTAGATTTAACAAATTAATACTTAGATTTAACATTAAATATTGTGATTTAATATTTAGCTTTAATATTAAGCTTTAATATTTCAATTTAATGTTTAGATTTAACATTGGTGTTATATGTCTATAATAGAAGTAAATATCACAAACACACAAATATTGCTGTAAATCAGGTCAAAAGTGACCTTCACATCCCTTTTTTAAACGTTGTTTGTTGCTAAATGTGGCAAAACGTTGCTGTTTATTTCAGTGTGTGCAACTTTACAATGGGCGCCCCATAAATGAGCTGACTGGGAGAAAATAACGTGGATCACGACCGTGCTGTGACGCACAAATGATCACAGACTAATTCACCTGTGAAAACAAAACACCTGATAAAAACGTGTTAATAATATTAATGATTATGCTATTATTATGAATCTCAGTTTGTTGTAAAATATGCTCAATGAGTTCTTTAAAATAAAGATTTTGAATGAAGCCAATGCCGCATTAGGACTTAATTATTATGGTCAAGACCGAATCTACCTACCATACCGCCATCACGACATCAGAAATACTTAATATTCACTTCAACCACAAAAAAACATTGATTTGGTTTTTTTCAAGATATTGTATAGAAACTAGAAAAGTATGATCAAACGCATCTCAGTATTTGAAAAAAGACGTTTTATTTTTATGGAGCAGGAGTTTTCAGTTAACCAACCTATCCTAACAGAGAAAAAGCTAGATCGTATTAAAGGAAATCACTCAAGATCACTCAAATTACAATTATTCACAAATACAGCATTGTTACATTATTGTAGTTACAGCTGTTCAGTTCAATTCTGCAGACTCAGCACAAAGTAATCCACAGCCACTCAAAAATGGAGCTGGACTCTTTAAGAATTGTGTTTTTAATGTGGTCATACTGTCAGATGCGTTTTCCATAATGTGTTTTGCGTGCCTTGCATTATTTTGTTATCCAGATAGGCTATTCAGATACAGATGGAGTCAGTCAAAAGCATAGACTGTAAAAAATAATAGATGTATCTTCTGGGCCCAAAGAGAGCGCCATAAACCTGCATTCTTCCTATTTTCCAGCTGGGGGGGAACTCTACTGGCTCCAAAAACAAGTCTGATTGTATAGAAGTCAATGCAGAAATGGCCGTACCTCTCACTTGATTTGTTGTCTCAGTTGACATTTTCCTTATAAGTTTATTTTCTGAATCTCTCGTTTCAAGTCTTCTTCAATCCAACATGATGTGTATTAATGAATTATGGTATCATTAAGAGTAAAATAGAAGAAAAAGCAGGATATGCCTTAGAGTGGTGCTACACTGTGATCTGTCAATCAGGAGCGAGGCTTGGAAAATGCGCATCCACAGCACTGTGTACATTAAAAAAGCCGTGAACATGGTTTTGGGTGTTGTCACTGTTATGGTTTTAGTTTAGTCACCGTCTCACAGTGCGTTTTTACTTCATCAGAGTTAATTGTAACGTTTTGGTTGCCTAAAAATGTCTAAATTAGCGGTCAGTGGTTGCACCTTGCTAACCAAGCTTGCTAGCTAGCGCCAGCCTCAACTGGTAACTTAAGGGAAACTGTCTCAGCCGTACATGCAGATCTACAGCGCCAACGCTTGGAGGTTCCCCACTCACCCACTGGCAGAAGTCTACCAGAGCATTCGCGTCAACTCGTTGAAAATCTGTAAGTTTCCATCCTCTAGTGTTTAGCTTCGTGCAGCGCCACTGAAAAACACTTGCCTAGCTGCCACGGGCTCTGCCCTCTTCTCCAAATGTGGAACTTCTTGCGCCAAAATACCACTGATGGCAAAATGCCAAACTCTTGACTTTAAAACTGTAGTCCACAAACCAATAGGTGACGTTGCGGTGGCTACGTCCATTATTTTTTGCAGTCTATATTCAAAACTGGCAATTTTTGAATCGTTTAGGAGGTTTTAACTGTTCCACTAAAGGCTGAGAGTCTGTAAGTTTGCCGCAAAAGTTTCAATTCACAAGGCATCTTGGATGAATGGTGAGACAACTTCCTGATCAGCACAGCGAAAGTAATGTAATGAAGGGCAGGCACATAACAGGACACTGCTCTTTATTAAAGTGGTTATGTACAAAATCCTTTATTTCTACTCACATCTTCACTGCTAACCAGTCGTTACTCTGGAGATTTTGCTCTACATTTCTTCTGTGGTGTTTCTTTCCCTTCGGATTTGTTAACTTAGCTTTGCTGCTTCTTCTTTCATTTATCATACACAGTGACAATCATTACTCCCGCTACCCAGGAAGTATAAAATGCATACCTTTCTTTGCATCACAGGCATTTTCAAAGAAAGAGCTACCAAACAGCAGGTGTTGAGAATGTAAATCATTTCATTATTGTTTGGGATTATTTTGTGCTGGAGTACCAAAAGATTCATTTGTTCATGACAAACCATTAAACATCTTGAATACAGAGTTTTGTCAGAGAGACAAATAAATACCTCAACTCAGCAGCAATGAGGTAAAGAATATATGAGCATGAAACCCTACTGAGATGAGGGGCCACCCACGATTCAAAGTATTGCAGAGACAATGAAGTGTCTATATCCAGTATTAACATTTGGATGGATGTTTTGCATTACATCATTCCTATCTGTCAGCCTCTCTTCAGTTTTCTCATTTCCCATCCCGATTATCTCTTAGTTTACCTGTCAGGCAAACACTGATTAGAGCACACACTGAATGTATGCAGAGCGAAGAAGTGACAAACAGGGTTGTATGATCCTTAAGGCTCAAACTGCTTCACAGTTCAAAGCTATTTGGAGGATTTGGGCGTCTCCAGGTGGTAAATGCAGGAAGGTAAAAAAAGAAAAATGTCTGGTCCTTGTAAAGGTTTTATTTCTCTCATGATATTAAGAAAAAAAAGGAAATTCTTTGACCAACTCCAGTGTTAAAGATATGTTTTTAGAGTGACTTTAATTTTGTATTTTATTATACAGCAGGATTTGAAATACCTTTCACTTAATAACACACTGAGTCAAGTAATTTGGTCCAAGTCTCAAGCAAGTCCCAAGTCAAGTCACAAATGATGTCAAGTCAAGTCCTTAGTCAAGGCAAGTCACATTTTTCCCACCAAGATAGAGAAGTCTTATCTGCAGTATCCAGTCTTTATAAAACACGAAGTATTAGTAGCTACATGATAATGATATTATTGGCCAATTTATAAAAAAACCTGTTCAAAAGATATGACAACTAATTGAATTTGTATTATAATTATTGATATTTCTCTCTCAATCACAAACAATGTTTTATTGGGTTGATTGGCGATAACAGCGGTTATCAGGCTAACGTTAACTAGATACGTACTTGTGAGAGGACAGATTGTATCTGGCTAACGTGAGCTAATATCAGCCCTCACAGACACCGAAGTAACAATAACGTTTTTAATATTCAGTAATTAAACCTAAAACATAAGATGAGCACAGAGGAGTAATTTGAGTCATCATGTCTCAAGTCAAGTCGCGAGTCTTAAAATTCCAAGTCGAGTCTCAAGTCTTTTATTTTCTGTTAAGTCAAGTTGCAAGTCATCAAAACAGTGACTTAAGTCAACATCTCTGCTTGATAACAACGGATTTTAGGTGATTCTGAGACTATGCTTTAGCTGAGCATGTGTACATTGTGTAATTTCTCCCATATTTGGAGACCTACTTTATGGCTCTGACCTCTTATACTACACAGAAGCTTCATCACCCTCGTAGAAAAAGCGATCTTGTTTTATAAATTAACACCATGTCCAAAAGTAGTTTAACAGGAACAAAGTTGTGTTTTAATCAACACATCATTTCTGAAAGTTAACTCTCAATAAACTTTTTTCAATATGGCAGAGAAATATTGTTATAAGCACACAACTTACCATTTACATGTTTTAATATTTACATCCTGAAAATGACAGCGGAAAGGAAATAAGGAGAATCAGAAATTGTCCTGTTTTTGACTTCACATCGTATTTATCGACTGGTAGCAGTGGCTCAGGAGCTCTGTGTGTCTAGTGAAGCACGGAGCTCTTGCTGAATCCTACCGCTCTGTCCTGTTACCTCAGTGGGAGGCCGGGGCTCTTGCTAAATGAAATACTCCTTTTGGTTTTCACTTGGAGCACCTGGAGAGTCCGCCTGGTTGCTGAAGGGGAACTCATGGCCGTCTTCAGGTTGCGCCGCTTTGACTTCCTGGTTTCGATACGTCTCTTTCCTGCTGCAGATGAGTCTGGCCATTATCGCCAGTGCAGACACAGTGATGAAGATCACTACGGCGATCACCCCTAAAAAAAAAACAAAGACATATTCATTCAGAATCACATGAATGAACATGATTATACATCTTTGAGCAAGAGGAATAGTTCATTTTGGACAATATGCTCATTTTATTGCCTTGAGAATGTCTATAACACTGATGTCTGTGTGTAAAGGTATCCTATTTTTGTCTAAGACGCACAAGAGTGACATGATATTGCACCAAAAAAAAACCAGCTAGAATGCAAGAAGTTCGACCTCGACGATACATGTGATTTGTGTGATAAACAGTCAATGTCAAAGACTAGAATCAAGGAGAAACAGGAAGCCTGGCTTGCTATAAAGTTTAAAAATAACCAACACCTGCACAGCTCACTAATTACCACATTAAACTCTCTTTTTTTATACATGCACACACAGACATGTGTGTTTGAGGGGTATTATGTGCTGTTCTTGGTGAGCAAAAGCCCAGAGTGTCAACCTTTTCCTTTAAACATCTGGGCCCGTATTCCTGAAGATTCGGAGAGTCCTCTCAGAGAGCTCCTAACTTAACCTAAAAATTCCCAGCAAGGAGTCTTAGCTTAGGAGTGAATCCAGGACATTCTCAGAGAACTCTGAGCAAGGAATGGACAGAGACTCCTATCTTAGTGAGGAGGTGTGGTTGACCCCGTTGCTAGGTATGAGTCGTCAAATCAAAAGCTGGGATTGGTTGATCCTAAAAGCTAGATAGAAAATAAACTGCATTGTTGCATTTTCCCTGTTGCCAAATACCTCAGTGTTGTGATGACTTTCATTTCGGGTGGTATTGCATTGTGGCATTGGGTTGGAGAAGTAAGTGCATCTCTAATGAGATCAACCACAAACATGATTCCTGCACGATCCAATCTGTAGCGTTTCATTAATTCAGTGTCATCCAGTGTTTGGAGAATATCTCTCCTGCCTGTTCAGTCCGCCATTTTGTTCTCTGCTTAGGGAACTTCTAAGCCGCTTAAAAGTCCTCTTCCTTGCTCTGAACAGATCTCACCTTAAGATTAAGATTCTTTAGGAATAGCTTTTAGCTTTACTGGGATCTACTCTTCGATTTTAGGGGAAACTCTAAGAAAACATCACGATTCTAAGAATTTTCTTAGAATTTGGCCACTAGGAGCAACTCTCTGCATTAAGAAGCTTTAGGAATATGGCCCCAGGTGAACAAGAACTCCAGTTGGCTAGTTTTTTTTGCTATTGTGTTGCCAGATTTTTGACCAGGTTTTAACATGTGCACATTTGAATGAGAAAGACATGGAAAGTATCAATGTGGCCGAATAAATTATGACTAACTTGTATGCAAACCAACTAAAACTGGAAGAACCTAAATGAATGAAATGGCCATGACTAAGGTTTCTCTCACTACAGGCTGTGTACTCTCACTTCACTTCAGGCAAAAATCTCGGAAAAGGAGAAAAAAACAAAAACAAAATTGAACAAAATAATGCCACATCAGCATATATCATTTGAACACGGATTAATTAGTTTCAAGTCACTTTGTCATCATTACAATGAGCGTCAGAAAACACTGTAGCAACATTTAAGTGACATTCTCTGAGGCATAAAACCTGAAGGACATTAGACAACAACAAAGAAGAAGACAGAGTCTATAATTCCTCTGCAGAATCTGTTTATAGAGATTATCAAACTCAAAAGTCAAAACTGTCAAGCAACTGCAATTACTGTGAAGACACGGGTGTGACCTGATACATTTGTTTCTTTCTCTGTGATTTCCATCGATTCTGTATCTAATCTGTAAAAGTTTTGTTTTCGCAATGATATCATTTAAGCTTCTGGTTTTATTTGTAAAGCAAACTTAACTTGAGACACACAACAGACTACTACTGGACTGAGTTGAACACGGGCTCTAAGTAGTTTTTAAAATAAAAACAGGAATCCTTTCTTTTAAGTCAGCGAAGTTTTCTAAAGTTGAACTTTAGAGCCAAAATCTTCTCATTAAACACCACCCAACCCCTAACTTTTCCTCGCTGCCTCTTTTTTTGGTTTTGAGTTTATTTAACGGGTATATTTTAATGAATTGTTCTTTCTCCTGCTGAGATGGATTACATTACCTCCAATTAGAGCTGAGTCACTCCTGATGGCGTTGACTAAAGGTTGACCTGGATCCACTGAACCGGGTTGCTCTGTGAAAAGAAAGACCGAGAAGAAAAAATAACAAAAAGCAGAAAAGGAGTCCAGAAAAGAAAGAATGTAGAGCAAGGGTGAAATGGGGAGAACAAAAAGTTAGATGAGGTAAAGGAGTGTAAAGTATAGAGAATAGTCGCTGTGAGAACCATCAGTCAGTGCAGACATGGCTCGTTTAAAGCTTCAGCAAAGCCTCAAAGGACCTCACTACAGTTGTCTGACTCATCTGTCGTAGTGCCATCACTCTGTCTGCTTACTGAAGAGGATGGTTAATGAGAAGTCTAATGAACAGCCCTAAGAATAATATTCAAGGAACACCAGAAAGGGAGATGCTTGCTGATATATAGTATAGTATAGTATAGTATGGGATATAAGGTCTAAGTCTGCTCCTTGTACCTGATAAGGAGTGTGTTGTTTCTGCCGCATAGGGATTGGCGGGAGAGGAGGAACCGCAGCTCGATTGGTCCACTGGGCCACTGACAGTAACAGGGCTGTCAGGGTGCAGCAGAGCAGCTTTCAGAGGACTGATGGAGTTAAAGCAAACACCTGACAGACAGCCGGTGAACCCAAGAGAAGCCAAGTCAGCGAGCTCCGCATCCAACTCGCCAGACTCTGAACACAGAGATGGAAACACACAGACAAAAGGGGCTGAGCAGGAAGGCACATTTGTTATCAGCAAATTCCAATTACACATTTGAAATAGAGCAGTGATGAACATTTATCTTGATGAGCCCGCAGTCACGGTGATAAATGGCATCTATCTTTGTCTCAATCATTTTATTATCCATTTTGACACTGATGAACCTGCTGGAAAGGATTTGGCCAAATAAAGCACTGATGGTGGATGATGCTGAAGAATCACACATCACGTTCAGAGTGTTTTTTTTTATATAAAAGATTGTTTAGAAACAATTATTCCTACAGTATTCATGCATGCTATGCTGCAGTATCTGGTTATGGTATTGAAAGGTTAGGCAACTGAAACGCTTTGTTGAATTGTAGGTCCGGCGTAAAATCATCCCATGGTCTTTTACGGCACTTACTTACATCAAATAAGCCATCGAGACTATTATTTTCGTGTATAAACTACTAACAGCTAACACTGATTAGCTAGGGGCGGTACGGTGAAGGCATTAAAACGGCTTTTTTAAGCATTAATACTGCTCAAAATAACACCAAACCTCTGCAGTAGCATGAGAAGAGTCCCTACACACAAAACAAAGCACCAATGGGCTCCTTCCTTTTGGATTGA
This sequence comes from Echiichthys vipera, assembly GCF_963691815.1. NCBI lineage: Eukaryota > Metazoa > Chordata > Actinopteri > Perciformes > Trachinidae > Echiichthys > Echiichthys vipera. Next base: position 6,967,646 of record NC_139828.1, read on the forward strand.
CTTTGGTAATCGAATTGAATGGACTTTACTATGAGAGGAGCTGGTACAGGGGCCAGTAGGTAAGTCTTTAAAAACACTCTTTTAATAAACTCAGGGTTCTCTAACTACGTTGTTGGTGCTTCGTTTTATATGTAGAGACTCTTCCATGCTACTGCATAGGTTTGGTGTTATTTTGAGCAGTATTAGTGGTTAAAAAAGACGTTTTAAAGTCCTCACTGTACTGCCTGGATCAGTGATAGCCACGTCCGGCTGTTAGCGACTCTCCCAGGTCTCTCAGTAAATAATTATTACATGAAAAAAAAAACTGTCTCGATGGCTTATTTGATTTATGTAAATGCAAAAAAAGACCATGGGATTACTTCGCCGGAATTACACTTTAAGGTTAAAGAAAGGTTATGGAACATATATCAAAAAAGAAACTTTGAATTATGTCCCAGCTCAGACAAAGTCAAACATGTTATGTTCTCTACCATTGCAATTTGACATGGAACAGTAGACAATAAATCATGTCCTGCTGGAATCTACTACTATGAGCTGTATTTCTAGGGAGACGGACTGCCACTGTGAAGGTTTGGGTGAAATACTGTTACAACTATTGCAAAAGAAATGATGCAGAAATGTGTTTGCATTGCAGTTCGGCACAAGTTGAGCCAGGTAAAAACATTTTGCTGGATGACTCCCTGAATCAACATTCAAATGAATAGTGAGAGATGCCTAAAATCATTGTTTTACAGAAAACAATTTAAGTGGAAGACATTGATCGTGAAACTTCACATGTAGCAGCTTTAATAAAGTCGTGAGCCACACTATTGGAAAATGAAATGTTAATTTCACTGTACAATATGAAAGCGCTGGATGACAAAACTGCACAAGAGATACTTTTCTGTTGAGAGTCTTACTAGTAATGGCTGTGCTAGAGGGGAGGCAACAGAGTAATTAAAATGTAGATCCAAAAATGGTCAAAGAGGTGGAGCGTGGCAGGAGCTGCAGCAGTCCGAATGAAGCCTGCGAGCCACCTGTAATGCCACCCACCTGTCCCGCAAAGGGGCCAGCCCTTAATTATGCAAAACTTGAGGCTCTAATATTGTTTAAAAGGATGAGTTGTAAAAACTATCACCTCAATACAGTTGTCATGAATGGGTAAACTCCCTAACTCCCTTTAGGGCCCAGTCTCAAATGGGCACTCAAGGAACCGCAGTTTTTGGCACTTGGTCGAGCATTGGCTTCATTTCCCGCCCCGGAGGTTGCTGCTCTATTTATGCTCGCTGGAGACAGAATATATATGTTAATCTGCCTTTTGAAGTGTTATATGTCTTCTTTACATCACAGGTTTTAGTCCAAAAGTGTTGTGAGAGGAAAAGGGGTCCAAAAAACATTAGGATTCACACCCTGGGGACGATAAGTATCCTCAGCAAAGTTCAAAAACTGTTTTGCTGTTTGTTTTTTAAATACCTTCAAGTTGCTCAAGTGTAAATTTGAACCTGATCTTGGACATGTCACTAACATTCTTAACACGTTGCCTTACTTGTGGCTAATGTGCTTACATCACCGTTTGTGACAGTAGGTACTAAATCAAATCTTCCGTAGCCATAAATGTCAGTGTGAACAACAATTATTTCTGCAGTGCAATTTGATTACACAGCACATCATTGCCTGTCATCTAAGTTATTACCGGAGAGAAGCAACTTTTCACCACATGAATGGGACACTGCGGAGTGGCCTTGCTGGAGCGGGCTGTTTATCAGCTATTGGATCAGGCTATGATTAAATTTGAAATTAAATGTGATCATCTGAGCAGCAGGAACTAATTTGACTTTGAATTATATATCTCATGACACGTGTATATCAATTGACCAAGCTGTAAGATTGAGGGCCGATGATGGAGATGGGAGGAAAGGAAACAAGTTAACACAACAGCTTTAATCTGTAGCATTAGATTGTCCATCAATGCATTACTGTTCCTCTCTATCCGTATATTTTACCTTTTTCTCCCCCTGAATAAATTCAATTCAATTCAATTTTATTTCTAGTGTCAATTCAGAACAAAAGTTATCTCAGGACACTTTACAGAGTAGGTAAAGACCACACTCTATGACTTATTTATGATTTACATAGACTCAACAGTCCCACCATAGAGTACGGTGGCAACGAAAACCTTCACTATAACAGACAGGAACGTCAGACAGACCCAGCTCTGTGGAGGACGGACATCTGTCTGCACTGGTTGGGGAGGAAGAGAAGGAGAGAGAAAGAGAGAAAAGACGGACAGATGGACAGAGAGAGACAGACCGACACACTATAGTAGAATAATGGAAACAAGCACAGCTAAGGTGCTAGATTATGAAAAATGATAGTAAAGAAAAGCACATGCAGGCAGCACAGTTTGTCTCTGAGGTATTTCAAGTAAAAACAAATGTGCTTCACCCAAATGCGAGTTAATAGTCAGACATGTAGGAATATCCAAGAATATGTTTAAAACAAAAGCCGAGAGTTTAGAACTAAACAACTAAAATTTAGCATATGAGATCCAAGAATGTGAAGTTTTTCTTTAAAGAGATTATTGAAAAAAATATAGTATATAAAATAAATCTATACTTAAGACGATGTGGTCAAATTTCTAGTATCTTACAAATGAATACTGGTTGTTGTGGGTGTTAAAAGTGCTGGATAGAGTGTCTGCCTTCACTGCATGTGTGAGCAGTCAAACCCCACACTGACAGCACATGACCATGTATCCACAAACTGATGATTACTGTCCACCTCCGCCCAGCTGCTGCCCTTTACCTCCATCTCTCTCTGTATCGCAATCTCAGACTTCTCTCTCTCTCTCTCTGTGTGTGAGAAACTCAGCCTCTCCATTCTTTCCTGGTCCATTAGTTAGCCTGACGGATGACAGCACTGGCATGGAGTGACAGTATATCAACTATCTTGCTGCCTCTCTGATACTGATATGAGTGCCTGAGTCCTCTGGCTCAGCAGAGTGAAGACTGGGTCACACATTAACCTGCCCCTCCGGTCAACGACAAAAAAACATCTAAGGCGCTGAATGTAAAAACAGCACCAGCAATCAGTTCATGCTCGTTTCTTACTTGTGCGCCATGTTTGGGCTTGAGTGGAGCATGAGGTGATTTTGTTTTTCAATGACTTTATTCGTAGAGTAGTTAGAGCTTCCAGTAGCTTTAGTCACCAAGGTTAGTGAATGCTAAGTCAAGAAAGAGCCATAATGAGCTGATCAGATGTAGAGTTGGAGGCAAGGTCAAACCTCCACACATCAGCAAGGTTAGCAACACTTACACTCTGATCAGACACTACGTATTAGCTGAGTTAAACTGATTTTTTTTAATAGTTTTCAGTGAGAGTGAAGCATTTTCCTCGCTTCTTTTGCGTTGCAATGCACCTTGCATTTTTTGACTCTATGCGTGACATGTTTTTCAGGAGCACCCTGAATGCCTTGAGGTGAACAAAAACACAGCATAAAATGCGGCCAATTAAACTTCGAAGCAACACAATGGCTGAGGACGGGTGATTCAGTGGTTGCCTAGTAGCAAGAATAACAAAGGAGATGGCCATGCTTCAGCTATTGCAGTATGGTGTATTTTGTCGGATTCCTGGATGTATAAAGAAAACCTCATACAGCATTCAAGGTGCGGCCCTGTTCATTTGTATGAAAGCTGTTCAGTGACACATGAAGCCAAAAATGTTCCAACTACCACGTCTAAAACTATGCTGATCTGAACTGTTTCCGCACTGTGGAGCCCATAGAACAGGCAAGAAGAATTCCTTTATTCGTCCCGTAATGGGGAAATTCAATTTTCACTCTATTATTTCATGTTACACACACACAGGCCCGAAACACACACACATGCACAGACAGGACCTATACACATGCAACTAATGGAGAGTTGTTAGAGCGAGGGGGCTGCCAGTGACCGGCCCCCTGAGCAGTTGGGGGTTCAGTGCCTTGCTCAACAGCACCTCGGCAGTGCCCAGGAGATGAACTGGCACCTCTCCAGCCACCAGTCCACGCTCCATTCATGGTCCACACAGGGACTCACGAGCCAAGTCACCTATGGACTGAGCTACTGCCGCCCCAAGAGGCTAGAGACTCAACCCCTAACATATAAAGTATAAATCCAGCCTTAGCGTAAGGGTTTAGGAATTACGAATTAACCCTAATTGACATGCATGATCACTGTTTTTAGAAATGTGTGATATTTTTATTTTAAAGATAATTTTTTGGGCAGTTTTACAAGCCTTTATTATATAGGACAGACAGGAAATGGGGTGAGAAAGAGAGAGGGGGAGACATGCATCAAAGGGCCACAGGTCAGAGTCAAACCTGCGGCTGCTGCCTTGAGGACCTTCAACCTCTTTACATGGTGGCGACTGCTCTAACCACTCAGCCACCCGCCACCCTGATATTTTTAACAAATTAATGTGTTTTAAACATTTACTTATTTCCATTTAATTATGTACATTTCAAACTGTTCCGAGAACGTCCTTTAATATCCAACGCTATCTAGGCTTCACATGTACCATTATGTATTTGTCACAGATGATGCAACAGAGGAAAACAAAAAAGCATCACAACAGAGGTACAAAGTCCTTCCTCTTTAAGAGCAGCCCGGGGAGGACAACAGGAGTACAGGGGAAGTCGGATGTTCTGTCAGGCAGAGAGAAGCTGTACTGTCTGACATGTCTGTTCAGTTTGACCCCGCCCACGGCAGCAGAGACTTATTGGTTGTTATGCTGTATCGGAGGGCGCTGACTCCAATCTTCCAAGTAATTTGTTCTTTTCAATCTCTCCTCATTACCATACAAAGTGAAGGACCTTTTTCAAAGTTATTACCATTACAGCTGTGTGAAGTCCCGCTCAGGAAGACAGACATGAAGACCGTATTACCCACCACTTTGATAACACAGATAAAGCATACTGTATTTTCTGAACTTCTATATTATTAAAAAAAACAATGCCATTTGCAAAAAATACTTTACCTACCCTTATGTCTCTAAAATGCATCTAATACCACATAATTTAAGTGGGTGTCTCCACCTTTAGTCATTTTCTACGGTTATTGTTTTGCAGCTCCAGTAAAGTGCTCTCTTTGTGACCATTTGAATATGGTTGTCAACGTGTTAATAAAAGTCTAAGTGAAGGTGTCTGCGCTGAGAGAGCGCCTCACTTACCCTGCACTCTACCCAGAACGAGTGATTTAATGCTGTTAAATTCCACATCAGATGTCAAGTTGAAGTCCTCCCTTGTATTCTGGTCAATCTGAAAGATAATGTGTGTCACATCAGTAAAGGTAAAAGCTTAGCAGGTAGAAAGCAAAGACTGTGAACAATGGCGAATCATCAAAACAGCTTTCTATTGTGTTCAAGTGTTTAAACAGGCTGCTCTGTGAATAAATGGATAATGGCTGCAGAGAAACAAGCAATTAAAACAGGAAAAGCTAGCCAGAGGCTGAACCTCTGGTCTGACCTGCGTTTTTAGATGGGATTCAACCCTAATGCTGGATAACGATAGGCCCATGAGAAGCAGTGGTGAACAGTAGCTGAGCAGAGAAGTGGAGCAGGTTCTGAGGTGGTGAATGCCTCAGTGAGAGACACTCTTTTAAGACAGTGTGTTGTATATTGCTTCCATACACAGAGATTTGGGCTTGAGTGCATTATTTTGAAAAAAATCATCCGCTAATGTGGATCAACCTGAGACTAAAGTATAGAGCCAAAAAAAACATGGATATAGAAGGTTAAAAACAGAGGAAATGGCGCATTTATGAATCTTTATTCTTCTGGTCAGAGGAATATCTGAACGTTTTAGACGGCATCTACTCCTCATGCTTCATTACAAATTCAAGAATCAATGATGTTCATTTTGTTCATTTCTAAAGTTTTCCTGCTGGACACAAGATGTCTCCTACTTCCCTGCAGTGGATGTGCACTGGTGACTCCACATCACTCTTGTATAAGTTGCAAATTGGACTTGGACTTACTTCCAAACATGTTGTGATGTCACAAAGCATGCTTGCAGGGTGTTCATTTTGCACTAATGAGATTAATAAAATGAGAAAACACTCAGTACTTTACAGGTAGTTAATTCACACAGAAGTATACAAAGTAGACTATTTATTTATTTATGAATTACAGTACCAGAGGGTATGCTATATCATGATGTATATCGAGATAGAAGACTTTGGCCACATCGCCCAGCCCTAGTACCTACTTTTCTTTCTCCCTAGTTATAAGTATGACCGGTGTATGAGGACACCCTGTATTATGATGACTGCACGAAACATAAGTAAACTGGAGACTCATACCCCTGTAAACATGATTCATTTACAGTGGAAAAATGAACAGCGGGTCTTAAAATAAGCATTATCCAGCAGTTTCAATTAATAATATAACAACGAGTGCAAGCCCCATGGCGTCTCTGTGCAGTCCGCTTCTCATTATCAGGTGTTTAATGCAGTGAGTTCATGGGAAGGTGGAACATATGAAATGAATTACAGAATAATTGTTCCAGCTCTTTGGTTCACAGTGTTGGTGTGGTGATCTGCGTGACGGTGTGAACTATTTGTCGTGTGTGTACCTGAACAGAGACAGCGTCTGCCTGTCTCCTGATGATCACCGTGTGCAGACGTCCATCAGCCAAGTTTGTGACTCGGCTCCCCAGCACCTCCACATCTCTGCTGCTGTGCAACTTGTACCTCAATTCCAACTCATCTTTGCAAACACAAAACAACAATAGGAATCTTTAGTGCAGCACATACAGAATCACAAACAGTCAAGTTGCAACCCTGGAAGTGTTTTCTTTGTTACTAATGGAGCCTTGCTCTTATGCATTATGTCTTTTATATATTAGTGTCAGATTATTACATTAAGGGGAATCTTATTTGTCCCTGTGGGGCAATTTGACTAGATCACTGAATGATACAAGTTAGTAGTGAGATATAAAACAGATAAAACAAGCTGTTCATCTCATCTCATCTTCAACCGCTTATCTGGTGTCGGGTAGCGGGGGCAGCAGCTTTAGCAGGGGACCCCAAACTTCCCTTTCCCGGGCCACATTAACCAGCTCTAACTGGGGGATCCCGAGGCCTCCTCCCAGCTGGACGTGCCTGGAACACCTCCCTAGGGAGGCGCCCAGGGGGCATCTTTACTAGATGCCATTATACAAATTCTATACACTTATTTTTTACCACCTCCAAGATAACCTGATTCAATCTTTACAATACTGCTGGCTGGAACAAACATGTCAAAGGTTAAAGAAGCAACGTTTAACTAGTTATGGTAATTAATTATGCACTTTAACTAAAATATATCCACATTGCACCCATTCTTACAAAGAACATTTCATCGAGATATCTGAATGTTTCAACATACCAGCTTCTAAATTAGGAAGCTGCAGGCCATTTACTACTTTCAGGATTAATACTCTATCTCTATGAATAACGCTCCGATATGAAATTAATTTCATTTTTTTTTGACACTCAATAAACCTCACGTCGCAGAGATAATTTGACTGCTCTGAGATGTCTGCAGACTTTACAGATGAGCAGACATGATAGGAAATAATGATTTTTTTAAAGACCCAAACATTAATACTTAATGCCCTTCTTCTTTCTAATTATGACTCACTGTTTTTCACTAATAGGGAGGATTTTTCGATCATAAAAGAACACATCTTGATAAAAAACAAATCAATCTTGCGGAGGCCAAAGTGTGTCAGACTTAGACTGTAAAGTTTCTTTGTGATGATGCAGCAGTAATAGAGAGAAACATTCACTATTCATCTTCAACCGCTTGTCCCTGTCAGGATCGTGGGGGGCTTGAGCCGAACCCAGCTGACATTGGGCGTGAGGGGGGGTACACCGTGAACAGAACGCCAGTCTATCGCAGGGCACATAGAGACAGACAACCATTCACACCTATGGGCAATTTTAGAGTCATCAATGAACCATACACGTGCATGTCTTTGAACACGTGCACGTCTGTGGGAGGAAACCGGAGAACCCGGAGAAAACCCACGCAGACACAGGGAGAACATGCAAACTCCACAAAGAAGGGCCCCAGCCGGGATTCAAACCAGGAACCCTCTTGCTGAGAGGCGACAGTGCTAACCACCACACCACCATGAGAAAAGCTTTAGTGGTGCATTCAAAAGAAACCTGTCCCTGGGATTTAAGTAACTAGAACAGATAGTTTTTACTGTTATGACAGTGGATTGTGTCCAACATAAATAGGAAATACATCTTCTGAACACCTGAACTCATCTTGTTTTTCCGCCATATTTACAAGTTGCAGACACTGCTATCCAGGAATGCTGGCCTTGCTCCCTGCCAGCTGGAGCTCTGTAAAGCTCTATAGTGAAGCGAGTGATGACAATTTCAACACAATATATAATCAGCATGGCAAGAACAAGGGAATGACAGCCCCCTGCTGCTTATCATTTAATAGTAACTGCGCCAAATGTTTTCTTTGAACCTGAACCTGTGAGTGTGCATAGAAATTAGCCTGGCTGCATGGAGAAGGAGGGAGCAGAGGATGGCACACTGAATGCAGATGGGTAAAGAAATGAGTGAGAATAAGAGGGGAGTTGAACATAAACAAACTTAGGGAAAATAAGATAAGAAAGGAGGGTTGCAGCAATCAAATCTGGCAAAACATTGGCCTCACCGTGTTTGTTGATGAGCAGGGCCAGGTACTCCCTGTAGAACGAGTTGATGTAAAGCAGCAGAGCGGGACACTGGCTGGTCCTGAAGCTCAGGGAGATGTTTTCTCCTCTTAGCGTCACATCAGAGTAGATGGAGGAGGGCGAGGCGCTGCTGTTCCTGCTCAGTTCATAGGGCTCCTTGAGGTTGTAGGTGATGGATGTTGACGACTTGAAACTGGCTGAAACCTCTGAAAGTTAGAAAGCGTGTATGGATTTCACTCGACTTGCTCTCTGCTGCCCTGTGTCTCCCTCTATTGCACCTGTAATAAGACCCTGCTTGTCACTGGAAATGAAAACACTTGTCTCGCTAATTTAATGTTAAAATAAAATATACTTACAGTTGAAATTTTTCTCATAATCTGTACATGCACCAAACTACTGTAAAGCTTTCGGCGCAACCTAATTTGTAGCTAAGGTATCATAGTTTTCAGCTTAAACTGGTAAATTCCCTGTCTTAGAATAAAGAAATACTCTTTTAACAATATATTTCTACAGTGCTGACTATGTTATACATATGTTTATTAATTTGAGAAGGGACAATGCACATTAATTAACATGAGCAACGTCCAACATGTAAATGTGCCAGATTTAGCCACATTTCCACCTGCAGGTTGACGGCATTAGTGGAAAACATACAAGAGCACATAAACACATAAGCATAGAATCACAATTAAAGCACATTAACGGTAAGCACAGACCCATGAGCACACACAAAAGGTTTGATATAATGTTGACTTTCAACAAGCCTTTGATGCATCACATGGCAGACAGAACGGCCTGGTGGGCTAGAAGAGTCCTTTATAATTATCCAATGCTCGACCTTCAGGACCAAACAGGCTCATTATGACCCACTCAAAATGAGTGTTGAGTGGCCAATCTGTGCAGACAGTGAATGAGAGCAACAGACAGGGTTAGTCTAATGTCTGCGGACTAAAGGGTCCTCTTCAGAAAGATGTCTGATGTCATTTTTGTTCTCACCAGGCACCAAGGATAGGTCACAACAATCACGCATTTTAAGTGAACTTCAAGGATCCGCCATCTCAGAATCTGTATCTGAAAGTTCATATGACTAGGAGATTGGAAGAGAAATTAACTGGAAACATGATCAAAACAGCCCTTTATCTTCAGGGCTCTAACCTTTGGATCTGTGTATTTACTGGCAGGAAGTCTCTAACGTGTATTTGATTGTGAGTACCTTTATGACAGAAGGCCCCAGTGTATGCTGACTGGTCACAGTCACAAGAGAAACCGTTGGCTCTCTCAACACAGCGACCCTGGTTCTGGCAGAGTGAGCCATAGCTGCTGCAGTGGCCCGGGCATCCAGGTCGGACCCCTGGGGTGATCTTCGCCCTCTCCTCCAGGTCCAGGGTGACGCCGTTCAGCTGCAGAGCGCGGATGCAGCCCAGAAAGCCTTTCTGTCTGGACGCAGTTCCTCCTGTCAACCAAAAACAAATATTTTACACATGATTCATGAGTTGCCTCAGACGCCCAGTCTTGTATTGCCAGACAGTTCTCAGTGCTGGAGTAAGGTCTGGCTAAACTGGCTTACAATTCTGGGACAGGGGACAAAACTCTGTTACACCAACTTGTTAAACCAATCACAAACATCTTGGGTGGGGCTCCGGATGCAGTGATGGTGCATTGAGAGCAGAGATAGCGGAAGGGGCCAGACCAGATGCTTTAGAGAGGCTTTATCCCAGCACTATACATCGGGTAAACCAGATCGTTAAGAACCAGTAGCCCAATAACAGCTTAAAACCTGCCCCAAAAAATAATCATTGTGTGCCTCTTATAATCAAGCCACCACAAATTGACGGTTACAATAATAGAAAATGATCTCCACCAAGTCCTTTAGATAATGTTACATAAAACATTAAAAAACTATTCACGGGCCTCATTCACTGTCCGTACATATATCTACAAAGGACTACAGACCGTAAGCAAGTGGCTTTGGTGCCTAAACTTAGATGTCACTTTTTATCCCCTGAAGTTTTGTTGTGCATACATTTTTGTAAAATATGAGGAGCTCTTTTACAAAACGCTATAAATTTAATTTGAATAGTTTTCAGAAAAATTACATTTTTTACCCAGACCCACACATTTGGTTAATATTCAATTTATCTTGTCAAAATGGTTTTTATGGTTCAGTCTGAACGTGTTGAACGGACGGACGAAACAAAAAACTCTCCCGCCTTCAGAGCTCCGCCATGGATCGCATAGAACGCTCACTGGATTCTGATTGGTCGAGAGGATGTATCGCATTTAGGCTAAAAATAGGTTTGGCGCTGGTCGCGGTTTGGAAAGGAACTGCATCTTGAGACCATTTTAAACAAGGAAATATAGAGATTTGGCAGAAACATTGATGAAGCAGTGAAAAGGTTCTGTTTACAGCAAAGTGGCTCAAACTCATTTTTTTTAAATTTGGCTTTTATCTCGTTTTGGAAAAGAGCTCTTCATATAAACCTGTTGAATCCATTTCAGACTTAAGCTTGTTTTATTAATCATAAGTTGTAATAAGCTTGATTTATGTTCGTTTGTGAACTCGTCTCGTTGATCCATCGAGCTGTGATACTTGCAGAAGCTAAGGTGCTTACATATTTAAATATATAGTGTAACTTCTCATTTATCTATGTTGGTTTGTTTTCCCTCTAAGGAAATGGAGATTGACAGGCATATGTTGCCTCTCCATGTCTGTGCTGTAGATTGACTAACTGCGAGGCTTATGAGCCATCTGGTGTGTGACATTCATCCTTTCCTGGAGCAGGCGAGATGAAGAAATCCTTTCTCCTCTCACCTGACAATTAACATTCTAAAATAGCGACCAAACACAGTTCACGGAGTCGACTTGGCAAAATTACATTTCTTTCGAGGTTCAAAGCTGGCAGTTTCTTATTTTATATCCACACATGGTAGTTGTTATTGTTCTTTCAGATTGGAATTGGCAGGGTATTACTTGTGCAGTTCTGCAGTTTGTTCAGCCAGAGCCAGAGTTTTTCATACCGCTAAATCTCTAACCTCTGTGAGGCTCGATTTCTCTTTCTGCAGCAACCGTTATATAAAACCGAGACAGCACATTAAGAGCACACACATTGGGAAATGTAATTGTTGACTTCTCAATCAGGAAAAATGGTATTACTCTGAATGAAACACATGCACAGCAAACTTCTGTGAAATGATGATTTAACCAGCAAAGCTAGAATGTGGAGCTTATAGAAAATACCGGCTGTGCAAAACAAATGGTTAAAAGACCAATGACAGACTTATGAGGGATGGAGAAACAAAGGAGAGGAACTGCCTGAGAAAGACGTCCTGCAGCAGTCAAAAGAAAAACCCTGTATTCATTCAGCCACACACGCAGCTTCAGAGGCTCACCTCATGGTGTTACAATGCCAAAAGGGTCGGGTGTTGCGTAAAAAGCAAGACGGCTATACTGTTTTATTATAGGTGGATGGATGAGCGAAGACAAAGTGCTCACTAACAAACATGTGAGCAGAATTTGAGAGCATGGAAAGAGTCTTAGATCTTTGATTGCAGCTCGTGAAACATTGGAGCAACAACAAAAGTGATGTATATGCTGTATATATATGCTTTTATCTCATCACACTTGGACCACTGTATTTGTCTTTTTATCTACCCTAATAAATATTTTGTACACTGTTTACAAACTGTCCAAAATGCTGCTGCCAGGCTTTAACACCTCTGCGCTCGCTCCCTGGTAATTTGACAGTTCAGTTCAAAATCTTGGTGCTCACTCATAGAGACATTCATGGTCAGGCTCCAAAGTATATCAAGGACCTTCTGCATCCTCACACCACAGGCTGAGCTCTTAGGTCTTCTACCCAAGGCTTTCTAAGTGTCTCTGACTCCCTTTCATACTTAAGGAGATTGGGCCTTCCAGTCGGTGGCCCCTAAGCTTTGTAATCATCTTTTCAGATGAGCATTTAGGTGGCATGTGCTATTTTATGTTTTAAACTTGTATCTTCTCTCCTTGTATATTTGTTTATTAGTTTAGGGCTTTTATTTTTGTTTTATGTATTTGACTGTGTTTGATTTTCACTGACTGTATTACCTTGCCTGTAAAGCACTTTGTGACTGGTGTCTGTGAAAGTTGCTATATTAATAAACTTCATTTGTTTGCTTGCTTTAGGCTACAAAGGAGCAAAAAGTGCCTCGGGATCCCCGGTTAGAGCTGGTTAATGTGGCCCGGGAAAGGGAAGATTGGGTTCCCCTGCTAGAGCTGCTGCCCCTGCGACCCGACCCCGAATAAGCAGTTGAAGATGAGATGAGATGAGATGTACATCTGCGGCCTAAGTGCACAATTGATTATGAGTTATTAATATAATACTGTCTCCCTCAGTGTAGCCTTACGAGAATTAACTAGAAAAGCAGACACAATTAAATAAGCTTTTGACACCAGGGCAGTGCAACAAGCGTTACAAAAGCTTAAAAAAATGAAATAGCCTGACAATTCTTGTAGAAATAAAGCAGAATAAAGCTTCACCAAAAGACATTCGAAACACAATGGAAAATGGCAAGGATCCACCTTGAGCACCAGACCCAGCATGCACCTGTTGATCGCGCATCATTGTGGTGTTAGATTTTGGTCACATGCTTCCAAGGTGGAAGATTAAACCAGTGATTCATTAAAGTAGATGTGTACCTCTTTACTTATGCTTTCTTTTAGCTTCTTTCTTTTGATTGATTCTCGCACAGGACTTCTCCACTTTAGTTTGTTGTTACAGATGCAAATTGAAATGCAGCAGAGTTCAATACTTAAGTTAAAGTAAATCGACCCGATTTTGAAAATACACACTACAAAGTTACAGTAAGAAGAGTAAATGCAGTTTGTCACTTCCATCCTTCCATATCGAATCCGATCATATATTTTTTCTCACGCAGCACAAATAACTAAACAGGAAGACATGAACACGGATGTCTTAACCACAGGTAAAACAGATACTATAGCAATACAGAACTTTTTAACGAGTATAATCTTAACTACGGCTCGTACAAGGATGTGTGAGTGTAAACACAAAATTAATTTCTTTCCCTGGCAATGAATGAAGTTAAACCAGAATAAATATTACGGCTTGTTATTTCAAACTATGAAATACCGTGTCTTATAAAATTATACAAGGCAATTTTATATTACCAACGGGGCAAATTACTCAAAGCAATATAGATGTCTTTGCAGTGTTCTGAATTAAGGATTTAACGTCATGGATTAACAATAACAATTTGTGGAGCACAAACGCATATTGCTTTGCTGTAAATCAAGTCTTTGTCAAACGCAAACAGCCTCTCCCACAGCGGCCTGGTTCATAATCCCGTCAAATTTGAGTTCAGACATCTGAATCCTTCCACATCGCCAGTAAACACCAACCAGGAAGAAGTGCGGCTCATACGAGGAGAATGACTCATGGTCACTTCTTCCTGGCTGCTTAGGCAGGATTATTAGTTTGACACAGCCAGCCAAATTAAAGCCCACTCCCATCGCTCTGCATCTGTCCAATCTCATGGTTTGTTGGTTCTTTGTCTCTTCACAATGTGTGTTTACAAATGAACAAATGTCCATAATATTTGCTCAAAGCCTCATAATACAACATGGATTTTCATCCCCTCAAACACAGCTTGACAGATAAAAGCGAGCGGTTAAACTTGATTATGAATGTCTGTGGAAAAGATGAAATTATGATAAGAGAGTGTGAACTGCTAAAGTTGATGTTGACCAATGTGTCCTTTTTAATATCATATCGGCCTGAATTCATGGTTTACGATGTAATCCTTCTACAAGTCGTCACAGCTGAAGTTCAAAATGTTTAGATTCAGTGACATTCAATGTTTCTCTTATTGTCAACAAATCCAATGAAAAAAACTAACAAAGCATTGATCTTCATTTGGACAATCGTCACAAACAGGGTAGAGCTTGTTGTGGAAATGGATTTCTTCAACAAAGATCAACAAACAGGATCAGCCTTTTCTCCGTGGTTTATTTTGCCAAAGCATTTTCCTCTGCAGACAAAAATACGTTCACCCCTGCGTCCTCACAAAGCCTAGAGTCTAGCTGGAATGACCCCGATCTAAGTGTGTGTGTGTGCCCAGTCTTTTGGATGAAGAGACAGGACGCGCTAAGCCTTGGTTGGGTGACGTCTTTAGACCAAACAAAAACCTGCCTCAGACATTACAATTCTGCACATTCTGAACCTCTCATCACAAGGTCTCTAACACAGAGTGCAGATGCACAGATATGCCATTATACCATCATGAGTTAGTTATTTGCATTATCCATTAAGAAGGTGAGACAGAGGAGAACCTGAACTGTGTCTGACCTGACAAAACTATGATTATGAATTAAAGATATCCAAAATTCCCACAACAAGCTTCAGGGTCAAAGACAGTGTGTCATCAGGTAAAGTCCTTGCACGATCTTGTCATAATAAGTAAAAGATTGTCAGAAAGATTCAACATTTTACAGAAAAGGACTCCATGCACTATTTTAATGAGTATGCAATTCATCTTTTTTCATGCAAAAGAAATAAATAATTGAATCCTGCTTATCAAAGGCAATTGTTGTTAAGTGTTTAGAAAGCATGGATTCAGCATCTCCTTTTTTCTAGCATAGAAAGACTTTTTCCCTCAATGGAGCCGATATCAGCAATTTGTTAACACCGCTCTCCACTTTCAAAGCACAACAGGCCTCGCTGAGGATGAAGTTAAGTGTAAATAGACGCTGCTGCCTGGTTTTCTGAACCCCGACATCTCCCCGTGTGGGACTTTCTGCGGTGCAGAGCAAAACTTTTATCCCATAATGCTGATAAAATATCTAATATGAACTGAATAAGTGGGCAGAATTTGCAGAACTTGTAAAATGTCCTCTTTAAAGCTGCCTACCTCAGACTGAGTTGTAAATACAAATCTCCTGGTTCTCTCCACTCATAAAATGCAAATGCAGTGTGCAGGTGTTAATTGAGTCACAGTCTGAGATAAGAAAAGATAGGACGTGACAGCAATTATCACCAGCACTCAGTTGCTGATGAGGTTAATGTTCAAACACCATAAATAACCCTCTCTCCGTCATGCCTAATCTTAATCCTTACTTTAACCTTAAACTCTGACTCATTTCAACTTAAATCAAATCACTACAAAGTCTTTTAAAATCTCACACTCCTCACGTCTCACCTATGAACAACTGGCTGTTGAGCTGCAGGTGAATGTGTCCGTCAGCAGGAGCCTCCTGCGTGGTGGCAGGGAACTCGTCGACGCGTAGTGATGCTTCCTTTACATTGCGCTCGGCTCGCACGCCGTGCCACCGGTTGTCGTTCAGCGGGACGCTCGTCTCCACTCGCACCTCCAGGGGGCCGTTTCCCACGTCGAACGAGAACACGACCTCTGAGGCAGCTGAAGAGGAGGGTGATGGTCAGAACAGTTAGAGCAGATCGAGAAAGAGTGATAAAACAAGTAAAAGAGTTAGATGGTTGTACACACAGACTGTGTCAGAAGGGACAGGTACGGGAAATCTTTCCTGCAACATGCCAACCCACTGTACAACAACAGTTAAACTTTACAGAACAGTACAATCGCAAGCAACTTATGTTTTTCACATAATCTGTCCACTGCACCTTATATTATTATATGTTTACACTTGCACTACAGTTAGACTGCTTATTTATACATTTTGTCTTTTATATTGTATTTCTATATCACTGTTTTGATGTGTCTGTGTGAAATGCTGCTGTTACACTGCAATTTCCCAGCTTGGGATCAATAAAGTATTCCTATTCTATTCTGAGCATTTGGATGTGTGTGTGACTGCCACAACTGCAGAGTGAATTTGACGTGTTCCTGTTGGACTCTAACAGACCCATTAACAAACCTTCCCTGACACTTTGATATAATTGTGTCCTCTGATGAGTGAGACATTGCAAATCCCTCATGTCTCTTCCAAACACGTCGCAGCTCCGTCTTTGCAAAGAGAGAAAAACCCTTTAAACAATCCATCCTGGCAGTGTGTAACGATGTTGACACTATTTAGATGTTTTATTCACTCTAATATTCATTAATGAATGATAAATAAATAATTTGCTCCCAGATGATGAGCAAGAAATAAGTTTCAGATCCTGTTTTTTTAAAGGGGAAATGTGTGAAATCCATCCAACTAATGAGGAAGAGTCTACGGCAGCAGTATGAAGACCCTGTCCTGTCAATTGTTCCTATTCAGTCAACTATGTGGGTGGAGTATGAGAAGAACATTATTCTTTGTTCATAAAATACGATACCAAACTTGACAAAAGGAACTTTTCTTTTCTAAGAAATCTCAGTTTGTTTTCTAAACTCATTCTAGTAAAAATGCAACAGACTTACAAAACTGACTCTCTTCCTTTGTCACATTGTTAATTGGAAAAGCATTCTCCTCAGTTTGTCAGTCAAGTTCCTCCGTTATCATATGTTGGCAGAAGTGTGAAGTGACTTCTGACCCGTCCATCTGCCGGCAGGATGGTCAGCCAGACAGCTGGACACAGATCTGACGTGATTCAGAGAGAAGCCCAAGGCAGGAGAGAACGGCTGCAGCCACAGACTCTGTTGGTTTCTCTTTGTGTGTGTGTGTGTGTGTGTGTGTGTGTGTGTGTGTGTGTGTGTGTGTGTGTGTGTGTGTGTGTGTGTGTGTGTGTGTGTGTATGTGTGTGTGTGTGTGTGTGTGTGTGTGTGTGTGTGTGTGTGCCAGGACTGCTGAAACCACATCTCAGCAGTAGCCAGAGATCACACACTGCGCCTGTCGTTATTACCTTCTGTCCAGCTCTGCACTGTCGGCATACAAGCAACTTACTTCAGATGCTCTTTACGTCAGATCTTTATTTGAAATCACGTCTAATAACAATTTCCACATCCAGTGCTAATTTTGTACCCACACTGTTAATGAGGGGCTATATTAGGCTATAATTTGCTTAATAATCTCTTTTGGTGCTAGCTGCTTGCAAAAGTATAGTATTTACTGCTCAGTTCATTTCTCCAGTGATGTCCTCCTCTGAAATATCTCGATAAATATTCAACAGATTGCCATGAGATGTTGATGATGATGAATTACTTTTCGTCTAGCGCCACCAGCAGGTTAACATTTGTGGTTTTGAGTTAGATATCTCAACAACTATTCTATTGATGAAATTGTACTTTGATAACTTTGGCCATCTCTCAACTAGTCTGGCTTAGAAGTATCTGGCGCTGTATCGGATGTCAGGCTGATTCTCCTATCTCCGATTTTGCAAGAACACAGTTGCTGTATCCAGGGCTTAGCGTCGCCCAGAGACGGTTGTGATTGGTTTAAAAGAGCACAGATAGCCCAGAGTACTTTTTTCCCCTTTTCCCAGAATGTCACTCGTGCAGCCAGAGAATAGTCTGACAATGTGAGGCTTTAACTTTTTATCTAGAGTGATCATCATGTCACAATTGTTTCCAATACTTTGATTCATGGTTAAATACATGCAAAACTAATGACATTCTCATCAGCTCTAGCGGTGCTTTCTGTTTAGTGCTGATAATCAAATGTCACATTAAACTGATGGATAATGTGAATAAGTCATATTCACATTACTATAGATAATATTATAGTTACTGGAAGTGTGTCTGTCTTTGTCTTTCTCTGTCCATCTGTGTGTCTTTTCTCTCTCTCTCTCTCCTTTTCTTCCTCCTCAACCGGTGCAGACAGATGTGCGTCCTCCACAGAGCTGGGTCTGTCTGACGTTCCTGTCTGTTATAGGGAAGGTTTTCGTTGCCACCGTACTCTACGGGGGAATTGTTGGGTCTATGTTTATCATAGAGTGTGGTCTTTACCTAGTTTGTAAAGTGTCCTGAGATAACTTTTGTCATGATTTGGCACTATAAATAAAATAGAATTGAATTGAATAACGTGATAGACATTATACTGTTACCTGCCAAACATCAGGAACATCAGTGCTGCCTCAGAGAGCTGATAACACGGCTTTAGACTTGCGCTTGTGACTTTACCTCTGCTTTAGTAAACCAGCAATCGTACTAAACGTGTCTTTTGTCGACTATGTTTAGTGTTGGAAGACATACTCAAATATTTTACCTAAGGAAAAGTAGAAATACCACAGTGTGGAAATACCTAAGTAAAAGACCCAAAATGTTCATAATCTCCAGATTAATTGATATTATATTATTGTATAATAAATATCAATGCATCAATGTGTACATCACTTTAACAGCTGGTAAAGATGGGGCTCATTTGAATACACTGATATCTTGTGAACTGTAAATTAATTAAGTATGTATGTATTTACATATGTATGTATGTAATTAAGTATCTCTATGATAATACATCAGAATTGATTTTAAGAGTACATTGTCTTTATAAAACAATTACGTTTACTCATTTGACTGTAAAATGTACCATACCTGCATCTTGAATGTAGTTGAGAAGGAGTAGAAGGAGCATAAAATGGAAATAAAAGTAAAGTACAAGTACCTTATACTTGAGTAAATGTACTTAGCTACTTTCCAAAACTGACTTTGTTAATACATCACAATGAAAGGCAACGTTAAACTTAATAAGCAGAGAGTCAGAGGGACACACATCCAATGCAATGCCCTTTCATGTTAAAATACTACTTTTAGGTGTGCCATCCCAGTGGGACTGAACTCCACACCGTATGTAGGTTAGCATGCTATAGTCATTAATCTTCACACCATTATTAGGATAAAAACTTAACCTATGAAACCTTTGATAAAGAGAGGTGAGCTGAAGGCCATATGGAGTCCGTTCATCCATCATAGCACTAGAGGCATGACCACGCTCCGTATTTAGAGGTGAAGTTAGCAGAGTGGTCATCATCCCTCATGGATGTTGCCGACAGTGGAGGGAAAGCTGTACCGCTGTGGGATTGTGGAAGCGTTTGATAGAAAAACCCAGAGGCATAACTTAATTTAGAAGCTCCTCTCTGGCACAGCTGCAGTCATGTTAACAGCAGTAATAATGATACAGAGTCATCTCAACACCAGCTGTCATAATAATAGCTGTAATAGTGCCGCAGTGAGATAAGAGATGTGCTCCGCCGTAACAATGACAGGGTTTTCCCCAGGAGGAATGGTACTATTCAGTGGTGTATTCGGACTTTTTTGACTGGGGTGGGGCCGTACTTAAACCCCTTAGAGACCCATCACAGACCCATTTTTGTCTCTTTTTGTAGAGGGGGGCAGAAGATCAAAAGGATGATATAGCCAGTCAATGGTATTAGCTACATACAAGTGGTGTACATCATCTGAAAGCTGGGAACCTGAAGATTAAGTCTAGATGCTGCTCAGCACTGTGTGTCAACTTTTGCTACTCTAAATCTGTAATAAACTGTATTTTGGTGAGGTATCTACTCAAATTGTGAAAGCTTAAAACATGCGGATGGAAGTTCTGTACATGGTCACCGTTCGCATGCTCCATTAGACACCCAGACCTTGAAGAACAAGACAAATCACATGCTGTGATTTCACACGGGACCAAAAGGAAAGCAAGTAAAGAAAGGATATCTTAAAGAGAGATTACGCTTTAGTTCTAACAGATCACCTGTCGAGCAGTGTGGCCAGTCTAACGCAGTGGACTTCACTGCAGACTTCTTCTTCTTCTAGTTACATCAAATAAACTTACATAAAAGCATCCCTGCAGGATGCTCGTATCAGCAGGATATCATTTAATAGTGCCTTTCCACAAAACCATTTCTGTTCTTTTTCTATGTTTTAGACTTTTGGAAGAATTATGGAATTATGTTGTTAAGGGCAACATTGTGGCTTATTAAATTAACAATTAGTTAATTATTTAATTAGTTTAGAACGAGGTCGCGGGTACAAGTGGCCGAAATTGGTTTCCTCAGGAGGGTGTCTGGAGTCTCCCCTAGTGATAGGGTGAGAAGTTCAGCATCCGTGAGGAACTCGGAGTAGAGCCGCTGCTCCTTTGCGTTGAAAGGAGCCAGTTGAGGTGGTTCAGGATCATCTAGTAAGGATGCCTCCTGGGCGCCTCCCTAGGGAGGTGTTCCAGGCACGTCCAGCTGGGAGGAGGCCTCGGGGAAGACCCAGGACCAGGTGGAGAGATTATATCTCCACACTGGCCTGGGAACGCCTCAGGATCCCCCAGTTAGAGCTGGTTAATGTGGCCCGGGAAAGGGAAGTTTGGGGTCCCCTGCTAAAGCTGCTGCCCCCACGACCCGACCCCGGATAAGCGGATGAAGATGAGATGAGATGAATTAGTTTACGTTAAGAGTTAATTTTTTATGGTTAAAAGAAACCAACTTTGACTCTCAGTAGAGAACAGGAAGCAAACCGTGATCTCCCGTGTCAGGATCGATTGTGTGTCCATTTATCCTGACTTTTACTTCAGAACATTAAAAATCCGCTCTGCACACATATTTGTGTCTGATGTGATTTTGCCACAAATCTATAATCTTTTTTTTAAATTCTCATTTCAAAAGTTTAACCTCTAGACATGAGTCGTCTGAAAGTCCATCTTCAGTGTCTGTGCTCTGGTTTCAAGTATCCCTAGGTGTAAGTTGGATATTGGATCATGAATGAGATTTGTGATGCTAATATCTGTGTCTTAAACTCAGCTTTAAGATGAGTACAGACACACTCTCATGACTGTGAAAATCTAGGATCAGATGCTGCAGGTAAAGTAAGCAAACACACATTTGAGTGAAGGGGGATTTAAACACTGTCATGTCGTCCTTTCTGTGTGGAGTTTGCATGTTCCCCCAGTGTCTGTGTAGGGTTTTCTCCGGGTTCTCCGGTTTCCTCCCTCAATCCAAAAGATATGCAGGTGTTAGGTTAACCAATGACTCTAAAATTGCCCGTAGCTGTGAATGGCTGTCTGTCCCTGTGCGTCTCTATGTGCCCTGCGATAGACTGGCGTCCTGTCCAGGGTGGACCCCGCCTCACGCCTGATGTCAGCTGGGATCGGCTCCAGCCCCCCGCGACCCCGACAGGGACAAGCGGTTGAAGATTAATGAATGAATGTCTCCCACTACCACGTATTTAAAACAAAACCAGAAAACATTTATATGATAATGAGGCAAAACAATTGCTCTCACTCACAGCTGAGTTCGATCCGGATGAAGTCCGTGATGCCCAGATTTTCCAAGAAGACGCCGGAGGAGGACGTTGTTTTAAACAAAAAGGAGATGTCTGCATTCAGCTCTCCGTGGAAGGTGGGAAAGTGCAGGTAAGACGTCTCCTTGTCAAAAAATGCAGCGTTCCAGAAGTTTCCTGAAAGATGGAACAAAGTTCTTAAATACTTTCTGTGCATGTTTTCTAATATTAAAGGGATGCCAATCTTTTTTTTTCGATTAGTGGATATATCACTCTGGAACAAAGCTTATTAAAAGACATCTAATTATGATGGCTGTATAATGAAAATCCTGTAGTAAACAAATGCACCAACTGTTCTGCTAATTAGCTGCGAACAAAGGCATTACTCAAGCTACACTATCTCATTTATGCTGATTTATCTTGCGTGGCATTTATTTACTCATTAAACTGAAGGATGAAATTAGAAGCAATTAAAAAAAGGTGAAATATATCACTGAGATTACTTAATTATATGACTTTTCATCATACGTTGTTATTAAAGAGCATAAAACGAGTCATATTTTAGTTGTTAGTTTGCTAATTAGCTAGTGTAATTAGCTGCAGCCTATTTTTACATTAAGGAATTAAATGACGGGAGGAAGAGTGGATTCGTGAATTGTTTTAATTCAGTTCACTGTATAGTTGTATAATAATCTATAAGACCTATAATAAAACCTATAAAGAGAATAATATCCTATTAAACACAAGCAAAATATCCAAAGAGGCGGCAAAACATGCGGAGAGAAACAAATGTATAGTATGACTCACTGTCTCCATGACAACGAAGGGGTCCCACCCTGTAGGCAGCCTCTGACCCCGGCCGCTGGATGTCACCCAGCACCAGAGACCTGACTGGGAGGGTCTCCTTATGGGTGAGCAGCCCCGAGTCATTAGCCCTGTAAGAAGAGACGGAAGGATAGAAAGAGAGAAAGAAGAGAAAAAAGAGGGAGAGAGAAAAAAAGAGAGCAGTAGGTGGAAAAGAAGGAGATGGAGAAAGATAGGGGAAAGAAGGGAAGAAGGAGGAAGAGAAAAATGAGAAGCAGAGGGTGGAAGAGAAGGAGATGGAGAAAGATGAAGGGAAGAAGGAAGGAGAGAAAATGAGAAGCAGTAGGTGGAAGAGAAGGAGATGGAGAAAGATAAGGGGAAGAAGGGAAGAAGGAGGAAGAGAAGGAGATGGAGAAAGATAAGGGGAAAGAAGGGAAGAAGGAGGAAGAGAAAAATGAGAAGCAGTAGGTGCAAGAGAGGAGATGGAGAAAGATAAGGGGAAAGAAGGGAAGAAGGGGGAAGAGAAGGAGATGGAGAAAGATAAGTGGAAAGAAGGGAAGAAGGAGGGAGAGAAAAATGAGAAGCAGAAGGTGGAAGAGAAGAAGATGGAGAAAGATAAGGGGAAAGAAGGGAAGAAGGAGGAAGAGAAAAATGAGAAGCAGTAGGTGGAAGAGAGGAGATGGAGGAAGATAAGGGGAAAGAAGGGAAGAAGGAGGAAGAGAAAAATGAGAAGCAGGAAGATGGAAAGGAAGGAGGAAACACGAAGAAGCCAAAGGAGGAGAAGAAAGAAAAGCAAGGAGAAAGAGAAGAGGGAAATAAATTGAGAGGAGCAAGAAGAGAAGGTGGAAGGGAGGATGTAGAGAAGGAGAAGAGGAACCAGAAAAAGGGGTGAAGGAGGAAAGATAATGAAAAGAAGGAAGAGAAGGAGAAGCAAGTGGCCCAGAAGAAGATGGGGAAAGAGAATGATAAAAGAAAACGGACATGAAGATAAAGATAAGGAGGAGGAGGTGGTGATGAGATGATAAAGAAGAAAGAGGAGGAAAAGGAAGGAGCACAGAAGAAGATATAGGGAGGAGGAGAAGAACAAGGGGAGGAAAAAGAGAAAAGAGGAAAGAAGAGAAACAACACGAGGGGGAGAATATATCCGCATGAGTAAAACCTGAGCTACCTGATCTCAAACTCAACCGCCTCAGAAAAAGTGGGACATCCTTTAACACTCGATCTCTCGACCGCGTTCATTTGTTCTCGGAGGTTCGCAGGTAAATATTCAAATAAACAAAAACATAACAACATTTCTGCTGAAACCACACGTCTCGGCCTGGCGGTTTTCGTTGAACCAGTTAACGCAGGCCGAGTGAGTCATCCGCAACCACCAGCGCTCACTCTCTCAGCTCTGCGTTTTTTTTAAAAAGTCCATCAAGTCGGCTTTGTTGCTGTGAAATTTTGTCCAAAAAAAAAAAGAGATCGAGGCTCCGCACGGCGCCGGTGATGAGATATTGACGGCAGGAGAAAATCTATAAGACTTAAGCAGGAGTTGCACAGATATATGCATGGAGATAATAGAAAGTAGGACCTTTGGCTAAGCAGACAGTAGCAGGATTGGTTATAATTACAATATGGGAAAATGGGTCTAACCGCAAAATTGGGGAAGGTAACCTAAATACAGAATTGCTTACAGCACGGATAAAAGGATTTAAATACATGATGGGATAAAATATGGAGGGGGATATTGAAATATTTTGTGATTCATCCTGGATGTCTCATGCTGCTTTTCTGTCCAGTATGAACAGATTTGACTGAATCATTCTGAATAAACTCAGCAGCAACAGATACAGTGTTTTAAATCTGTCCTTAAAAGAAACGTTAAAATATGTATTTTCATAGCTGCTCAAACTAAAACATCATCTTGAATAGACATTGAGGTTGAGTTATAATAAAATGGTCATGACCCAAAGAACGAGGTCGCGGGTACACGCGGCTGAAATGGGTTTTCTAAGGAGGGGGGCTGGAGTCTCCCTTAGAGAGGGGGTGAGAAGTTCAGTAATCCGTGAGGAACTCGGAGTAGAGCCGCTGCTCCTTTGCGTTGAAAGGAGCCAGTTGAGGTGGTTCGGGCATCTGGTAAGGATGCCCCCTGCCCTGGGCGCCTCCCTAGTGAGGTGTTCCAGGCACGTCCAGCTGGAAGGAGGCCTCGGGGAAGACCCAGGACCAGTTGGAGAGATTAGATCTCCACACTGGCCTGGGAACGCCTCAGGATCCCCCAGTTAGAGCTGGTTAATGTGGCCCGGGAAAGGGAAGTTTGGGGTCCCATGCTGGAGCTGCTGCCCCCGCGACCCGACCCCGGATAAGAGGCTGAAGATGAGATGAGATGAGATGAGATGAGATGAGATGAGATGAGATGAGATGAGATGAGATGAGATGAGATGAGATGAGATGAGATGAGATGAGATGAGATGAGATGAGATGAGATGAGATGAGATGAGATGAGATGAGATGGATAGATAGATAGATAGATGGATAGATATATACATGGATACAAATGCAGTTTCGAAAGTTTGATCAGAAAGAAAACAGTCTACAGTCGTACTAGGGGCTGTGTGGGGCTGTGCTTAGACACAATGCTTCTTTGAGCCAAGCAGTTATGTTTGCCATGTTTATCTTAAGATAAGAAACTTTATTTTCATTATAGTGCTGTGCAAGACAACAACACAACGAGATTGCGATGGCTCTCCCTGATATCAAAAACAATATAAAAGGAAGTCAAAATAACAGCATGCAGCGTGCAAAAAAACAAACATTGGAAGCAAACGATTGCAAGAGAGGAATATAAACAAGTATGGTAAACTAACCCACTGATCGACACGCTGTCTCTAGAGCCGTGCTGGTAGGATGGCTGAAAAATGTATTCTATTGATAATTAAGATGCCACCATAAATCACTGGTCTACTGGTGCGTTTAAGTTGTACTCGGAAGTCATTATTTACGAGGTCCGAGTCAAAACTTTCAACTGGAACAACCAACGAGGTCGGATTTCTGTATCGGAAAGTCGGATGAACCACACAGCCCCCGAGTTGACATTTAAAGATGGCTGCCCCCGTTGTAAACAGTAAGTAGAAGCTCCTATAATACGGCTAACCGCAGCCTGGTAGTTACTTATCCATGTTTTTTCAGTGAGCTGTTTATGCAGAGAAGGTTTATAAATAGTAGCCTATTCTGTAGTGAATGACCTTTTGTAGATTTAGCCATCTTGTCTCCTCTTCCATTTTTGTCCATCGGCTAGTTTTTTCTGCCTTTGTAACTGAAGCGCTGATAACTAGGGTGTGACGCCATTCCTGGCTCCGGCTTACAAGGTAAATGCTACGCACCATAAGTATAGACCTCTTTAATGGATTGACATTGCTAGGCAACAAACCTGGGTTGCTGTTAACTTCCTGTAAACTGATGTCATCCACAAACATTTATAATGTTTATGATTTAAATATGAAGTGGTCTTTATCAAAGTGCAGGTAACCATGGAAACACCTCACTCTACTTTACAAGTAGTTAATTCTCTGGTGAAACTAACGTAGCCATAATTTAAACCTATAAAAATTTAACTGGATAGAAAGGACATTTCCATTCAAATCAACGTAGCAGAATGATCAGACCGGCGGCCATTTTTATCTGTACAATTGCCAACGCAGCAGACTTAAATGACTTCTGTTCAAAACCGAAAGAAGCGTTATTACAAACGCAAAGCTATGGTCTACAATTTGGAATACTTGGAATTATATTGACATTGTTTATACAGCGATCATGGTCCTGTAGTTCAATCTACATAATATCAATAGCAAAAAAATCCGTTCAGTCTATCAGCCTTCGGCCTGCATAGGAATGAACCTATGGGAGTCATCTGTCCATCTGCCTTTCTCAAAACTGATTTTCAGAGTGTAGACCACAACTTTAATATTGAGAAACAAAAGGTATTGAGGTAAGGTACAGTTTGATAAAGACATACAGTGAAGGACACAGGAACCATTATGTCATGTATCTGAACTTAAGGACACAGGCACAGAATAAAGTTCAGTACCATTGGTCGTAGTCAGCATCACAGTTGCAGTAGTGATTTGAATCCAGACAGTCGTCCTGCAGACCACAGGCACACTGCCGACTGCCCGGCAGAGCCCCGCCCCAGTACGTCTGCACCTGGCCTGGACCTGGACCTCCCACCCACCAGCTGAACGGAGCACCCTCTGAAACACACACACACACACACACACACACACACACACACACACACACACACACACACACACACACACACACACACACACACACACACACACACACACACACACACACACACACACACACACACACACACACACACACACACACACACACACACACACACACACACACACACACACACACACACCGTGAAAACACAAATCATTTGTTTTTGCTCCAGGGAACAGTTCTATAACTGCAGATGAACAACAGATGAATTTCACATGAATCAACAAAATAGGTAGACAATGAATCCCACAGCAGCTGACAGTTAAACGGAAATGTCATCTGTGTTTTCATCACAACACATTTTGTAGATTCATCAGCTTAAGTCAGCACTTGCATATCAAATGGAGCAAAGACAGGTTTCCTTTTTTCCCTCCTCTTCTTTATGTCTTTTTCCATCTGACAACAGCCGCCTCTTTAAGACTTCAACACAAACCACCACCTCTTTATTGAACTCTTTTGGCCTTGATGCCCAGCCGTGACCATGCGTGCATCGCTGCCTTCTCCTCAGCTACGATTGGACAGAAAATGGGCAGCTACTTTATGAAGACTACTCCATGATGATGATGATCAGTAGGCTTTGTAGTGTGCAGTGGTGGTTCACGGGTCAAAAAAAGGTGGGCCTCTCTCTCCGGTGCAGTGTGGGAATGTTTAGGACCCCAGTAGATGTTATCAGTGTTTTACGACCACCAAATGTCACCATTTGCAAAACATGTGACTCCTATCCACAATCCCCCCAGCACTCATTCACAGCTTGACTGTTATGTTAATCAACACAGGAACACAGGAATCAAGGATTTATATTATAAACTGGAAAACACTTACAAAGAAAGAAGAAATCTCTGGTTATTTCCCACAGCAGTTAGAAACACAAGCATTCTACTTTTTATATCAAAGTAGAGTCAAAGTAAGATGTTAATTAGAATCATCTTCAGCTTTTAAGTTTCTACTTTGCGCCTGTGCGCTGTAAAACACAATTCATTGTGCCAGTTTTTTAAAAGAAAGAATAACAAAAATAACCCAGCAACAGAGCAGCACACTTTCAGCTGCTGCAGTGGAGTGAGGTGGAGAAAATGCACGTTTCAAATTGTATTGATGTTTTAATTAAATTGACTAAACGTTGACTAAATCCGTAATTCACACCATCCCTCTCTTATTTCGGACGATTCGCTCAGAGAAAGAAAAGTCTCCCTATACAATAAACTCTGCGCCTGGTACCCGTCAACTTTTAACACCACTCTCTCTCTCAAACCCACTCAATACAACAAAACAACACAAGCAATAAACCATTTCTCACACATCTCAAACATCTGGACACAACAGAAAACCTCCCTGAGCTTACGTCTTACCTGGTGTGTTGAGGAGGCGGGACTTCCTGCAGTGGTAGGACAGTTCCTGCTCACAGTGCTCCGATTGGCCGATGATGGCCGCTAACTGCTCCTCTTCAGAAGCGTAGTCAAAGTGGGCGAAATGTTGGTTTCTATCAGGGAACGAATGCACGCTGGTCACTTCTGTGTTATTGTGCTGGATCACCATCCATGTCATGTCCTCTGGTGGAGACGAAAAGACGAGAGAGACAAACAAACAAAGGGATTATGTCTCTTTTTGTTTGAAATTAAACATACATGGCTAGCTAGTCAGATTATCAGAGAGTGTGTGTAGGTGTGTGTCTTTGTGCGTTACCTGTCATGTTGCAGTAGATGAGCTGGGGTTTGATTGGTCCGCTGCCGTCCACGTCTATGTGATAGTGTCCTGATGTGTTGCCTTTGTGTTTGTACGCCTCACACGACTGTTCATATCGCGCTGTGAAACAAAATATAATAAAAGGTTATAAACAATAATATGATCTTCTTACAATCGGATTTGTGAGGAAACATGACCCTGTCAGTATCTACGGGACTACGACACACACCGTCCACATCGCTGTCAGAGGCAAAGACATAGATCATTTATTTGTTGTATTATCATTTAATGGTTATATTGTTAGGTTTTGGCGGAAACGGCTCTGCAATTTGAGGGAGCTCAAATAATCCGAGCAGCAATAAGGAGTCTGCTTTGAGAACTCCCCCCAAGTTAACACCATCAAAGCTTCAATGACGTGGAGATGTTGCGGTTGTGGAGGGAGCGGCACTAGCAGTCGATGCAGAGTGATAATGACAGGTGAGAGTTTGCAAATAAGGAAGGGAAAAAAGGATTTGCAGTTCGCTATATTTATAATATGTTCACGGCTTTACCTTGCTGTCAGACAGCCCTTTCCTTTGGCACTACGTAATTCTTAATATAAGCGTAACTGTACTGAATCACTCTGCAGTTTGAGTCAGACTTTCCACAGTTTATGGAGTCAACAAAAGCAATTCACCGTGGGAACAAGATGATGAATTTAAGAGATGGAGACTATAAGAGAACAACTTTTTGCAGAGGAAAACAGAACGGCCAAAACAGAGAGAGAGGGGAAACTTCTGTGGAAACTGGAGGAAAGGGCTTTTCTGACCTGAAGGAAAAGCAGCGGTAATATTCTAAATACAGTGTGCATTTAAACTGAAATGGACTTTTCTTTTAGGTGTCTATTCTAAAATAAGTTAAGCTGCTGCCCTCATCCACAGCAGTACATTGCTTTGATTTTGTGCTTCTCCAAACTGGCGGCTAACTGCCATCTACTGTAGGTAAGACACTGACAGTGTCTATTTATCTAACTATCCCTTTAATTAGGTTCACATTCAGTATTCAACTTGTGCGTCACAACTTTATAATATTAATATTTTATCTGATACATTTCCTCTACATTTAACTTATCTGATTTAATTTTCTGTGAATTTGATTTGACCTGTATTCTTACATCTACCTTATATACACACTGTATGACTAAGAGTTTATTGCTTACTGTTTATTTTATTTTTTTATACTTTCTGTATTTATTTAGCTAAGAGTTTATTGATTATCTAATACTGTATTTTTTATACCTCCCTTGTGTCTTTTGTAAGCTGCTGGAATCTCAATTTCCTTGCAGTAGTTCATCCCAAAGGATCAATAAAGAGAAGTCTGAGTCTCTAAGTCTAAGATAAAGAATACTCATATCAGTCCTAACTTTACAACATCACCAAGATTAAAAGAAATGACCTTGTCAATTATCGTCTCACCAAAATGCCAAACAAATAAAGAGGATTTTGCTTTCGACATATTTGGTGTCTTTTCTTATTTAAATATACCACTAAAGATCACATCTAGTGTGAAACTGAAAATGTGAAACTGAAATTGATAGACTAATTCTGAATCAGAAGAGTTTTTAAATTCAATTTTAAATTAAATTGAATCAAAACCGTACGTAACCCCGTGGACAGCTCCTTCTTTTGTGTCCAAACTGTATTAGAATATATTGCGAATGCCTTTTTAGGCGTGAATTGGTCCAGAGGAAAGCAAATCCCTCACCAGATGAGTCCATTAGTGTCGTTTTCTAAATAACAAAAGGGCGCTGAAGGCCAAACCAAATTAACCATGTTAAATAAAATGCATCAACCCATTTAAAACAATAATGCAACAAGCAAAACTGGCCACATTTGGTGATAACAGGCTGCTATAGAATGAAAATAGAACAAGTAAAAATATAAAGCCCCCTGGTTACATAATGTTTGCACACACACATGCACACACTCTCAGTACAATATACCGTGCACAATCTATGAGGAGTGGAAGAAGTGATTTTTTCTCTTTGTCATGTTGGTCAAAGTCTTTTCTTTGATACAATTTAAGGAGGTTAAACGTATTAATTTAACCCAAATATAACAATCAATGAGAGAGATTAACTTTGTGTGTGTGTGTGTGTGTGTGTGTGGGGGGGGGACCTGAGTCGGCCCGGAGCTGATCACACCACCGGAGCAGAGAAAGATTCAATCAGTGCTTGGAAGTTTAATCAAAGCCAGAATCTCTTTAATTTCAAATCTGACTCTCAAAAAAAAAAAAAAACATACACAGACTCCGAGTCGAAATCCATTTTTGTAGAAAAAGAAGTCTGCCTCAGGACTCTCTTCTTTCCTGACACGCTCTTCTGCTGTATACCTCCCTCATGCTCCTGTCCTCACTCTCTTTATCTTCCTCCCTCGTATCACTTCTCCAAGTCCTCATTTATTTCTTGGTTTCATCTTCCCATCTCTACCCTTCTCTGCTTTCCATTTCTATCTGTTATTGTGATAACGCCAGGGGAGGCAGTTGGATGATTTTGCGGTTTGCTCTGAGCCTAACAAGAAGTCTTTCGTTCTAGTTCAAATAGCCTGACCTATATTTAGCAGTGGTTAAAACAAAAACATATTTCAAACATTATGATATTGTCGCTTTCGAGACTAAATATAACAAAAGTGCGACGGAAGTGTTTCAACCCACACTTTTGTAAACTTGCATGGAAAAGTAAGGAACACCAGAACTCACCAGAATTGAAGCAGTATTTGCAGAAAAGTACAACTTTAGATTCGTACAGAAAAATAATCTTTCGAGTTAATGCGGAGGAGGAAAGCTACACCACTGTGCCTAAAGTCTGTGGTAAACTTAACTAGAGCATATATGTATCTATTTAAAGGAGCAGTGTGTAGGATTTAAGGGGACGTGGCAGTGAATTGGCAGAGATGGAATATACATCAATACGTTTCCATTGGTTATAATCACCTGAAACTAACTGTGTTTTGGTGAACTTACAATGAGCCCTTCATATCTAGATAGAGAGCAGTTCCTCTTCTGGGGAGATCGCTACGTTTCTACAGTAGCCCAGAATGGACAAACCAAACACTGGCTCTAGAGAGGAACGTTCACATGTTTATGTTACCTTAAGGCTACCGCAAGTTCTCCAACACACAGTATTCAGTTGGTGGCAATCATGGACTTTATATAATGATGGACCATTGGTGGTTACCCTAAATTGAAGCAAAAGCATCTTCATCGCCTCCTGGTGGCTGGCTGCACCATATGTCATAAGTCCCGCCCCCTCCCTGTTAGCGGATGGTACATGGGCCATCCTCCATCTCAAAGTCAAAGTACAAATCAAATTTCCCAAAGATGTTTACTGTCCATGTAGGTTTTTTTTTTTTTTTTTTTTTTAAATCACACTGATGTTTGTTCAAGTGCTCTTTTGATTGGTTTTGATTGGCTATTGGTCAGGCGGCTGTATGACCAGGACTTCCAAATCAACTGATCACTACTGTGCAGACTCAGGCTTCCCTTTCATAACTAGCCATACTAGCGGTATGGATCTGGGGATGACAACTGTTAACAACACACGCACACGCACTTGTTAAGCATATTTTTAATGAAGGAATTTTCATTCATCTTCAACCGCTTGTTGCTGTCTGGGTCGCGGGGGGCTGAAGCCGATCCCAGCTGACATCGGGCGTGAGGTGGGGTCCACCCTAGACAGGACGCCAGTCTATCGCAGGGCACATAGAGACAAACAACCACACACCTATGGGCAATTTAGAGTCATCAATTAACCTAACATGTGCACGTCTTTGGACTGTGGGAGGAAACCGGAGAACACGGAGAAAACCCACGCAGACACGGGGGGGAACATGCAAACTCCACACAGAAGGGCCCCAGCAGGGATATATATTACCTTTAATTCATTTGCATGCATGTTTGTGTGTGGCATTAGTGTTGCTTAGAATTTGCGGTTGAAGTGTGCTGTTTGAAGTGGGTGAAAATTGTAGATTTAATCTACAGCAGGATCCTTTATTTCTGTCTTCAGCTGCCTCTGAGTGGAATAAGTGACACTTCATTTCTGTATTGTGTTTTACCAAACAGGCTATTTTTGCAGCGTCAAATTTGGTGCAAGCTCATCCACACGTCTCCACAGGCTTAAAGGTTAAAACAAAAGCCATCACGGTTGGTGAAGCTCGTTTTGTACTCAGAGCATGTTTTGTCAGCTTGCGTTTGAAATATATATGATGCAGTCAGGAGGAAAGGTATAAGTATTCAGAGTTGCCGAAGTCATGGTTTTGTCTATTTTATGAAACTACGGCAGTTAACGAGAACAGATATCAATACTTACCGATGTAAGCACAAAAAACATTTGAACTTTTCCTCAAATCAGACTGTCCTTATGCAAAACAGAAGGTTTCCCTCTGAGAATGTTTCAGGAAACATGAGAGTCCGTGTCCATGTTTCTTATTGTTTAAGCTCCCATATGTCAGAAGTGGCCTTATCCTCCATTTACTTTACTTTACAGAAGAGGTCTTGATCTTATTTTGTAATGGTTCTGTGTCTGTGACAAAGGGCCAGGTGTTGAACATCTGTCTCATCCTGTCCAATGGGACTCGAGTCACCCTGTCACATAACTTTATAACCTAGAGTTGCACGCACACAGATCACACACATGCGCACATTTAAAATGGACAAATGAAACAAGATATTGTGGACCATCTGCAGGTATCAGAGAGCCAAATATAAAAGCTTTTAAGACTTTCAAATTAAATGGAAATCTAATTTTCTCAGTATAATAAAGTACCAGCAATCTGTTTAGCCTATTCCCACTTGAACATGGCTAATTAAAGTTCTGAAACAATGGGGTAGGAAAAAAACACAAGGAAATTAAGTGGGGACATGAGACCTCCTCGGTTATTAAAGCAGAAGCAAACGAGAACATGTCTGGAATACCGTATTAATCCTATTCTCTGTTAATTGAAGGCTTCATTCTCAATGTCTCTGATGTTGCTCCAACATTTGATAGCCGGCCAGATATCAAATGTGTACATAGTTATTTTGTTTTCAGCTGTTTAAGACACAAAAAGCAAACAAAGAGACAACAATAACAGCTCGTAAGAATAAAACTGAATTCCTATGAGCTTCTACCTTATAGTAACAGAGTCACAACAGACAGGTAATACAAAGATTTCAATGCACATTATACTTCAAGTATTTTCTGGGTTTGAAGTTCCAGTTTCGCTGTGTGTGCATTTTGTCTTTACCTCTTTTTCCGTGTCATATAAAGAACTAAATAAAGTGTGATGGGTTTAAAGAAACTACTAAAGTGTGGTAATTTATGAATTTCTAGAAAAGACTGGCACCATACCTCAAATCTTACTTTACACATAGGAAGCATCAAGCACTTAAATCTTTTCGGCACTACAGTTCTGTTTATACCTGTTTCAACAGTCTACTGCATGTTTACATCATATGTTCACATGTCTGCTTACACCTGATACACGCATGTCTTTCTACATCTCATGCCGACGATGTTCTCCGTATCTTACTCTGTGACTGGATTCTCACCTGTACTAACACACTAACATCCTGACACTTACTCTTCTTTTACACTTTATTCTTGTTGTTAGGTTAAAATGTTTTTGTATAGTTGCACTGTCGTTATTTGCTGCTCTGTGTGCCCTGAATTGCCCCCCGGGGACAAATAAAGTTTTTTGAATTGAATTGAATTTGAATATGCAACAAACTACGTTTAAAAAAACTGAAATACAAAATCAGATCGTCTAGCAGACATCGCTTCCCTTTATTTTCAAAATGGTGTTGTAAACGTGTCTAATTTTGCGTGCTTTACCTCGTAGCTTGTTTGAAAGCTGCACTAACGAATAGAAAAAATGTGATTGTGAGAGGTGTTGCTTGTAGGGATAAATAGAGAAGTATCCCCGACTCTGCAGTCCCCCTTTCAGCTCATTGTTTGGTTTTTAATGCCTGCAACTTCGCCGTTTTGTTTCAACCTTACTGTGTCAGGCAGACAAAGCCACTGTACACTACATGCCCTGCACCAAACAGCAGATAGACAGTTGGCTTCAAACCGGTGAACATAATGGAGCATTTAGCAAGAGAGAGATAGTTTCCTCATTGGACCAAACAAAGAGCTGCAGGAGACTAAATATTGGACTTTCATTTGTGAGGTGGAGTTAATGTCACTAAAACCTGTCCTGAGAGCACAATGTGCACATTTAATGACTCCTAGTTTCATAATTAGATATCAGGCTTCAAGCATTTTAAAGACCTGCAGATGCCCTGTCGCTTGTTGCTTACAGCTGTGGCAGGTGGCTCCTATGTAGCCGCTGTTGGAGCAGTTACAGTGGAAGGTGCTCCACGA
Source organism: Echiichthys vipera (assembly GCF_963691815.1). NCBI lineage: Eukaryota > Metazoa > Chordata > Actinopteri > Perciformes > Trachinidae > Echiichthys > Echiichthys vipera. Next base: position 7,002,577 of record NC_139828.1, read on the forward strand.
CTGCGTGCATCTACCTCCATGTTCGCAGTGACTGGGCGAACACCTGAGAGACAGAAAGAGACACAGAGAGACGGAGAGAGAACATTAGTGTCTGTACAAAAAAAAATACATTTCTAAAAAGTTTCTCAAGGATTTTGGTATGAAAAGGAACAACAGGCATTCAGCACACCTGCCTGTTTTATGAGCAGGTGCGTGGTAGGGACCTGAATGAAAACTTTTAAATGAAAACTTCACAAGTCTTTATTTTCATGTCACACGGAGAGCAGGTGCATTCTGAGAGGAGGCTGAAGTTGAAACACGCCTTTAGTATTGTTAACTAACATTGCATCAGCCAGAGGCAAAACTCTCACACTCCCACTAATCCCTATCTCCCAAAGAACAAAGTCGAGTTTTATTATTTATTTACATACTATTAGGCATTGAAGAAACACCTTCTTTTAAGACATGGAAGCGCACTTCTGTCGATAGTTTCCATCTCCTGAGTTGCTTCAGCCTGGTGGCCAGTAAAAATGTTAGCATTGTACTTTTTCTTCAAACCGGGCTTTAAACCGACACCAATGTAAAATTATTGACATTAATATTACACGTTCAAAACACATGTTCCAGAAGTCAGGTGACATAGTATAATAAGCCTCAAACTCTGCTTGTGGAGGAAGTCGGAGGGGGTGGTTGGCTCAAACCCTTCAGACTTTCACCTGGGACACTGGTTCATTTCATCGTGTAATGTAATTACAAGAGACTTATTTTAACCCAAGCTATGATCTTATCCTAAACCTAACCATGTTGTTTTTGTGCCTAAACCTAAGAAACATTAAAAGTTTGTATTTGAATTCAAAACATTAATCATATGTTTAAAACTGTAACCGTGGAGCATCAAAAAGCCCCTGTATGTTTCAAAATAGAGAATGAGAACGGGTTTCATCAGTTTGTTGCTTCTGATAAAACCTTTTTCTTCCATTCACACAGGCAAAAGTAGAATCCATGGGATCCTTTTTATTTGATTAATTAGCTTAATCTTCTTATGCTTGAATATCAACTTAGCCAATCAATCACTGAAAAGCAGGTAAACCCCTTAACCTCACTTTGTTCTGTGATACCGATTTCAAAATCCCCCCCAACAGCCATCCATCCAGCTCCTGCAGTGGATGATGTCCGTCCGTAGTGTTTCCCACATGATGTATTCATGATTTAACTGGTGCTATTAAAAGGCAGGGGGGCCATTTGTTGTAACCCTATGGCATTAGGAAGTCAGCTGTAAAACGGTTTAATTTATTAACTGTTTAGCCAGGACCAAGTGCAATTTAATCAACTCTAGGCTAATAAGCTCATTTGTATTTGCAGTCACATTGGCAGAGTGTGCAACACACAAGAGCACGGCACTGGTTCTAACATCCAGTGAGGAGAATGTGTTTTTCCAATCTGTACAATTTCACATTAATATACACTTCCAGCACAGTTTGACTGTTAAATACGCAACTATGAATGGGCAAAATACTGGCCCATACGACAAAGTCCACACGCTAATAAGAAACGTCTAATTTTCATAAATCATAACTGTGTTGCAGTTATGATTTGTAAAGTACGATATATTTCCTGTAACATTAAATATCAGGAAACACTAACACCACACCGTAACTCAATTCCTATTCCCGATCATTACCCTAACCTTAAGCAGAATGTCCTCACTCTCAAGGTCTAAAACCCACTGAGAAAGAAGTAGAAGAGAGTATCTACACACTCGCCCGGGAGCAAAACTAAGTATCTGTAAGAATGAAAAAAAGGAGGGATGGTCAGATTTAGGAATTAGGAAGCATGGCACTGTTCTCATTCACTATTTGTACCTATTCCCACAAAAGTAATCTATTATTTCTATATACCACATGCAATCATGAGCCGGGACTTGCAGGGCTGCCATGAGGAGGTAGTCAGGAAACGTGTAGCATAAAGAGCGAGAGGAAACAGAAGGTGAGGTGAGTGCAAGCGAGTGAGGAGCAGGAGGATTTTACTGTTACTTATTTTTGTTACATAACTTAGTTAAATAATGCCACATACTTTAGCTATGTACTTATTTTAACCAACACCAGGATCTTTTCCTCAACTTAACCAGAAGGTTTTGTTGCCTGCACTGGGCAGGGGCTTGTGCAAGGACACTGACTGCTTGCGGATATTCGTAGCACAAAAATATACTTTTTGAAAAATATCATCCGAACTGTTGAATAAGGATCCGTTGCATTAATGGTGAAGGAGTTGGAAGATGGGAAGGAGGAGGTGAGACAGAGGGCTGAGGGTGATGGAGGGAAGGAAAGATGAAGTGGAAAGCAGCAAGAGGGAGGTATTGACTGGAAATCAACCATATTTGAACCTGAGGAAAAGGGGACTAGAGAGAGAGAGAGAGAGAGAGAGAGAGTGAGTGAGTGTGAGTGAGTGAGTGAGTGTGAGAGTGAGAGTGAGAGTGAGAGTGAGAGTGAGAGAGAGAGAGAGAGAGAGAGAGAGAGAGAGATCTGCACCATTACTAGACAGGTGATGTCCTACAAAGACTTCAAATAACTGTCCGGACAACCCGAAAGAGGGGAAATGTATGTTAATGCTTTCAGTCTGCTCTGCACCTGGTCGCTGCCACGTCACACACACAGGGGAGAGATTAGGGATGAGACAGGAGTGTGAAGGGTAAGATGTGTGTGTACGTGTGAGCTACCGGCATCTCACAGAGTCACCGGCTGACAGACAGACAGATACGCAGACACCCAAACAAAGGCAAGAAGACGGGACCTCTTGGTGACCCATGTTTCTTTTTTTATTTGAGGATGTGGGCGTGTTTGTGTTTTGACAAGGTGTATTATTAAGTTGTCAGGAACCTGGCGGAGGCAAAGAGGTCAGAATTATTGCCTTCTGACAGCTTCATCTATCTCACTTCAATATACACTCACACACACACACACTGAGAGTAAAGAAAGAGGTCAGCAGGGGGGAGTTTTAAGTTCAGAGACTTCATAGCCTTGGAAAGCTAGTGTGTCCTAAAGGTGTCAGTATGCTTCACACAAAGTGTTTGTTTAAACAACGTCTGAAACCCGCTCCCTCGGCACGTTTCCCATGTCAGATTCTGGAGCTGTATGCAACATTTTTCGTAATTTTCCTTAACTGGAAATCTGACAAGGAGCTTCTTTTTTTGTATTTTTCATTATTTAAACAACTGCTTCCATCACCTATTGTATGTAGAACCAAGTGCAACACCATGAAGGTGTCAGGGAGACAATGTGCACGAAAATCCTGATTTATTCGTACGATTCATCGTACATTGTTCCGATGGTGGCCAACTTTTAGCTCAGCTATTTGTAAAACGTTTGCCCACAGACAAAATAATATATACAACATAATTAATAACAACACAATACATGCTACATACTACATGCATACTCTGCCCTGGCAACATCATGGTGACAAGACTCTAGGAAGCTCCTCCGCCTAGTCCAAGAAACTATTAACCACAAATTATAATTTTATACTTGAGTTTTTGTACTGATCAAACCAACAGGATACTTGTTAACCGTGATAATGTTCTGCCAGGTTCAGACTACATGATATCAGCTTGATTTTAGGCTGAACTCTCAGATGTAGCGTGTTGTCTCGGCTCGGAAACACCAATTGGTATTCGCTCATAGTGGACCATAACCACTTCCTGACTTCCTGCATTCCCTCACACGCATGACTCCTTGACACGGAGAGTCCTTTCTACACACAACTATAGAAAAGGGCGAAGGGCCAAAGGAATGACGTTGGCGCTGCAGGTGGAATAGTGAAACAGAGAAAAGGTCACAGTCATATTCTTCCATTTTTTTTATGCTTTTCCAAACACTAGACAGCCAGCAACATTCACCCCACCATTGTTTCTTTTACATTCTTGTTCCTGGAAGTCAGTTCCTATGCTGCGATCCAGTGCCTTAGGGAAAGTGCACGGGAATGCCTGTCTTTATCATCCATGTTTTCTGTCTACATTCAACTTCAATTGTCTGGAACGCTTTTAAGTAGGAGCTAATAAAGTCCAGGTAGGATGAGTCCCACGTCCCAATGCTTAGGAATGCTCTCGGCTGAGTCAAAGCAGTAATTTATGACTATAATGGTATAATCTGACACAGTGACCATCGGAACAGACACAAATATTATGTCGTCTGAACATATCATATTGTATGTGTGTGCCCTGTGTGGGTACACTTAGTCTTCTTCTTCTTCTTCTTCTTCTTCTTCTTCTGATAATTTAGGGAGAACCTTCTTCCCATTTTGCCTTTGATAATCACCTTCAGTGAACGAGGAGATGAAATACTTCTGCCTCTCAGTGCTAATTAATCCACTTAGCAGCAAGTCTCTCCGTCTCTCTCCAGGAAGGCGGTTAGATGAAACCAGTGTGTTAAGTGGCCAAGAAAAGGAGTTCTGGATTAATACATGGCTACTGGTGCTCCTATTCCAATCCCTGATTCATCTTGTGCCTCAGGGAGGGATTTTTTTCAACATGATCTCTTTCATTCTGCGTGCTAAACAAGTCATTTAGCCACCCCGGAGAAATGGTTCAGATTTTACACAAGTGTGTGTGTGGAAATATTCTCCTCTGGTACCTGTCCTTAGTGCCAAGCCCCAGTCAGCAGGCTGCCAGATGGTTTATTTTGATATAGCAAATTTTCAATTTTCTCCGCATCCCCTTAATTAGAAGGAACCCGTATGACCCCATTAAAAGCAATATTTAGTAGTGAATATGTATATCATTTATATCTACTTGTCTGAGTATGCTATACAGAAAAATACACGCATCACAGAGCACATGTAAATACATCTATACTGTATAACATGAATGGGTTACCAAAGATAATGCAGCAAACAGAGAGAGAGAGAGAGACTGGATGCAGCTGCAGCGTTTTCCAAGATCCTGAATCTTGTTGTGGGAATTTTGTATATTTGTAATTCATAATCATAGTTTTGTCAGGTCAGACACAGTTCAGTGTCTCCTCTGTCTCACCTTCTTAATGGATAATGCAAATAACTACCTCATGATGGTATAATGGCATATCTGTGCATCTGCACTCTGTGTTAGAGACCTTGTGATGAGAGAGGTTCAGAATGTTCAGAATTGTAATGTCTAAGGCATGTTTTTGTTTGGTCTAATGTAATGACTGTAATATACAGCTAAAGCTGAAGTCCGTTTAGCTGTATATTACAAAGTTTGTGAACAAGTCAAGCTAAATTCAAGCCCCGCCCACCAGCAAACTGGCTGGACAAAGTTTCTCATTTTACAGCTTAACGATTCACTAAAATATGTTTCTGAAAACACTTTATGTGAGAAAAATACAATATGGTGACAGGCTCTTGATTCATATTTGATCAGCGCTGCCAAGTTTCACAGATTGATCAAAATTCATGAGCAGTCTTTGACACTGCGTCAGAGACTCCAAGAGGTCCAAACCAGGAGCCAAATGCAAATACATTATTTAGTATACTTACTTATTCCTCTCACAAGTTTTCAGAACTCCCAAACTGTGGAAATCACACTGGACCAAATCTACACCCAAAGCAGAGGAACATCAGTTCATGAGAGCAGTCAGCCCAACACGCGGTGTGTCTGTGACAGCCGTAAAAACTAACCTGTCAATGATGCCACACATATCAATCTGCAAGTGACTGTAGTTTCCCAGGAGCCTTTGTTGCACCTTGATCAGGTCCACAGGTTGGTTATCCAGAGTCAAGAGACGCATACAGCCCTGAAACACTTTGAATGGGTTCCTACACCCCTGGGTGCTCTCCTGAACAGGGCAACCTGAAGAAGGAAACACATGACACTCGATCAGCGGTTGGGTCACAGCTGTGTAGGTGTTTATATGCTGATTTTTCTTAATAGGACTATCAATGAACATGGAATTATCTCTCATCTCATCTTTAGCCTCTTATCCGGGGTCAGGTCGTGGGGGCAGCAGCTTTAGCAGGGGACCCCAAACTTCCCTTTCCCGGGCCACATTAACCAGCTCTAACTGGGGGATCCTGAGGCGTTCCCAGGCCAGTGTGGAGATATAATCTCTCCACCTGGTCCTTGACTGCTACTTTGTCTGCTACTTCTATTCAATTACAGTGCAGACACATATGTTGCATGTTCTACTTCACTATTTGTATTTGATAACTTTAGTTACTACTAGGGTTTCAAAGGGGTGGAAAGTTTCTGTCAACTTTACAGAAACTTTCCATGGGAAGTTAAACTATTTTTGCAAAAGAGTTGAAAACTTTTAATTGAAACATATTAGAATGAATGGGAGTTAATGTGAATATATGAGAATTAACAAAAATAAAGTGGACAGTTTGGGGTAATTTATTAAAAAAAAATGTAATACAAATTGTATTACAAATGTCGTATCTGCTTATGATAATATCAAATGTTTGTGTGTATGTCTGTATATGACAGGGTAATTACAATTAGCATAAATTAGCCCCAAACTTTCTGTTAATTCCCATAGAAAGTTTCCAAATTTGAATTGTAGTTACTTCTTTTCACATTCAGATTAACAAAATATTACAAAATATAATCATATGTATTATTATTGTTTTTTGTTTCGATATTTGTGCAAAAAACTACAGAACAGTGAACGGCTACTGTTTTAACACATTTTCCCCAAAATGACAAAAGAGACAGAGAAGATGAAGAGAAAAGAAAGGGGGATATAGTATTAGTATAGAATAAGATGAAGAGGGAAGTTCACAAGCTAACAGTTAGCCTACAAACTAATTAAAATAAGCCCCACCTTTATCAGCTGCATCAGTAAAGTGATGAACACATTAACGTGTCAGTTATTATAATCCAATATTAAAACATAAATTATGTGGAAAGGCTCATTCTGCATAATGGATAGTTTTATATTTGGTACTTTGAGTATATTTTGATGACAGTATTTAAAAACATTTTTTGAATACATGCATTTTACTTGTGACATAATATTTCTACACTGGTATTAATACTTTACTTCAGTGAAAGTACTTCTTCCTCCACTGTCCCGAGTTTCTGTTCAGCTCGTCTCCAGAACAAAATGTGGAATTTTCTTGCTCCCAGCTTCAGTTGCATTTTCAGATTCAGCATGCGCAAGATGCTCATTAGTGTCTTTGTTCTCCACTTTGTTATCTTGGTGTATCTGATGGAAAAGATTTTTGTTTCTCTGTTTACCCTCATCTAAGCCCTGAGCAGACCTGAGGTGTCTGCAGCATAAATCCGCTCTTAGCCAAAGCGTGTGAATGAGCTCCATGTCTTATCCGTCAGTGATTCACGCTCGAGGTTGATCCTGGATGGTGAAAGTCTGTTGCAAAATACAGCGTTCCTACTCCAGGCTCTGCGTTTCTCTAATTACAGCCAGCCTGTCAGGCGCACGGTTCGACACCCTCAGCGGCAGAGGGAGGAAAGATGAGTCACTCTTTGTCACTTTGCATTTTAGGAGCTCAAAAGAAGATTTTGTTGGAGCCGTTCTCCTCGCTGCAGTGACAGTGACTTATGGTGGAGGTGTTCGAAACTCAGTGTTACACCTTGAGAGTTAAAAATCACTTAAATCACTACTCTCAACTCAATGTAATGTTTTCAATCATATGGAAAGTGTGCTCTATACTCTTAAAGGTGAACTATACCATGTGACTTGTGTTGTGGTTGGAGAAGAGGCCACGATCTCATGACTAATTGGAGAGAGAGTATATACTGTATAAGCACTTCAGAGACAGGGAGGGAGGACATGAAACAGATAAATTCAACGGGAAGGTGATTTAAGAGAGAGCAATGCAATGTGGATGGAAAGAAGAGAGCAAAGAAGAAACTGGGAAAGCAGAAAGATAATTTAAAGGAAGTAAACCTCAAAGAGAGAAGAGAGGCGGAGAGAATGGAGAGGGAGAGGCAAAGCAGCTTTATGGCTTCACCTCTCTCTGGGTGGCACTAAACCTCCAAAGTAGATCTGGAGATGATAATTATTACCCAAGTACCATCATGAATTTTAACCAGTCCTAAGTGTATATGTCAGCAAGTTTCCCATCTTGAGGTACAAAATCAAGTATTTGACAAGGGACATTTTGTATTTGCTGTCGCTACAATGCCTGTGAATCAAGTTTTTTTAAACTGCTAATAAAAACAGATATAAACAGCACACATGGTGCATGCTTTTTGTTTCGTGTCGTCTTACCGCCAAAGAAGAGTTGACTATCTCTGGTTAAGGGAAGTGGGATGCTGGTGTGAGCGGTGGCCCCTTCGTCTTTGTCCACTGTGATGCTCAGATGATCTCGTCTGGAGTTCAGCTCCACACAATGCCACTGACCATCATTCAGTCCCGAGCCTGCACACACAGATGCATAAACATTGTTAGTCAACACTGTCATTTTGATATTGATATTAAGATCCATCTTGTTTTTTTGATGTAAGGAGTTTTGATTTAAGTATGGGATAAGGTCCATTCACACCAAGCAGCGGAGAGTTGTGGCTCTGTTCATGCGTTTCAGGCTTCAGGCGGATAGAAGTTCTTTGTAACCTCAGTCAACATGTCACAGGAGTCACAGGGCTAATCGTTTCCTGATTAGCTGTGGGTATAATTTGGCCATACTTCGCTGTAAAAATGTATTATCTCCAACTTTTGCTTTGGCCGCACTTTGTTGCAGAATCAACGACTGTAGCTCGGAGCAGTCACCGAAACGTTTCTTTAACAATGCATGATTGCCTGCCGCACGCCACACTTTGCCGCTGCTAGGTGTGTTCTCTATGTTATTTCACATGATGATAACCATCAGTCTTCCTCTGTCTGATTAAAAGCCCAAGGAAGCTAGTGTCATGCCGCGGTGAGGTCTGTCCTGTCTTTGGGTTTTTGTTTTGTGAATTTCCTGTTTTATTTTGAAAGATAACTCTCCTCTCGTTCCAGGTCACTTGCCTTTCCTCTTGTGTCACTGGTCTGACATCATTCCCTCATTCCTTGATTGTTTCCACCTGTGGTATCCCTCCCTTCATGTGTACAAAGTCTGTGTCTTCTCCCCTGTCCCGTTGCCAGATTATTTTGTACTTCATGTCGGATGTTTCCAGCACTTTTTCACAGCCTTGTTCGTGCCATATACTTCTTTGTAACCACGCTCAGGTGTTTGTATTCCCTGTTGCTCATAGTAAGTTTAACCTTTTTGATTGTTTTTTCCTCCGGGCCCGAGTGACTTTGTTTTATTTCTTATTTTGTTCACTTTGTTTTTTGTCATTCCTCCTGTATGGAGCGACTTAGTTTGGAGTTTAATTTGGTAACTTTGCGTTTTGTTTTTTCCTCCTGGACGGAGCGACTTTATTTGGTACTTTGTTCTTTAATCATCGATTGTTGTTTGTCCTGTGTGGAGTGATTTTTTTTTTTTGTTTGTGGCCTTTTTGGTTCTGTGCCACTTTCTTGACATCAAGAAATAAATTCAGTTTTGATCTGCGAACCTCCGCATTTAAGTTCTCATTCCTGCCCGGGCCTGAAAGCTAGTAGTGGCCCTTAAGACTGCCGTTCAAGAAATAACATTGATGCTGAAGATCTTGAATGACTGTGTTGAAACATTTATTAATAGAGACTGCTACAGCTAAGCATTGCCCCTTTGTCTATTGGAAATAAAGGCCTTGTGCAAGTTGACATTGTGCTTTTATGTGAAAGCCCTGATAGATCTTATTCAGGTAGTGCTTTACAATACGGCCTGTAACATGCAGCATATGTCTACTCACATTCCTCTGTCATTAGGTCATACTGTACGCAATACAATGCAATAATAAAACACTTTTGAAATACAAAAATGTTTACATTTCACAATTTTTTTTTGTTGGTGAGATTATTTATAACATAATGGTGATGAATGCTGGTTCAAGGGGCCCCCTGTGAAGACTGACATATAAACACCAGGCAATGTACTCAAAGCCAAGGTGAAAATAATACGAGCCGCGCTGTCATGGCTGGTAATTACACCGTAAACTGGGAAGAATGATGCTTCATGTTGTGGACCATTACTATAATCTGCTGGCGTTTTATGTCTGTGGCATAGATCTGAGCTATGTTCTTACATCTCTGTTTTACAACCAAACAAAACCGTAAACATTCACCCCTGAAAAATCTCAATTGGACTGACCTGCACTTAGCTCCAGCTGCGCCCTGCCATTCTGATTGATCTGTAGGCGGAGTCTGGCCTCACTCAGGTACAGCCAGACCGTGCTCTCCAGCTGCGGGAGGTCAAAGGTTAAAATAAGACCGGCCTTGTTCCACGTCCGAAACTGCAGTGCCACAGAGACAATCCCCGATGACCACGATGTCAGTCCTGGCAACTGCAGGAAGCTCTGGGAATCGGTGAACGTCACAGCGACTGAAACTTGCTCAGCACAAGAAAAGGTCACATTGCCCTGAAAAAGAGAGGAGGAAACGGAGAGCGAGAGAGATAATTATGAAAGAGATTATGAAAACATGAATATTCATTGGTTGCAGAGGCTGACACAGTTTGACTCTATGTCACAGAGGTCTCATCAGCAGCTCTCATCGTATTACCATATTTATATCAGCTGCGCGGCTAAAATAAGCTACAAAAATAACACTTTTTTACACCCACTTTCACCATTTGTCTCGCACTTCCTCATCCAGGTGTGGCATCAGGAAATAGAAATGATAAGTGTTTTCAGAAAGGTGCGATCCAAAGTTCAGAGGCATTAGTATGTTTTAAATTTCTTTAACACATAAAAACCCAAAATAAACTATGGATATATGATATGGTTGGTTAATCTATCCAGGGAAAATATCCTATGCAGCACAACGTGAGGCATAATGTGTGCATTGATTCCTGTTAACATAAAAGTCATATTAGATAAACTTTTATGATGAGTACTTTGCATCAGAAAGTGCCAGTTTCGGTCCGTCTCCCTTCCTCCCAGATTTCATCTTCTTCCAAGTCTTTTTTTTTTTTTTGCTCTGGGCTTTCTCGCTCCAAAATGGATGTGCAAGTGATGACATTGGTGATGATAATGAACAGGATCATGATGATGCTAATGACAATGATGATGGGTGTAAAAATGTAAAAAAAAGAAGACGAGGATGCAGATGATGAAAAAGATGATAATGACAATGATAATCGTGAAAGTGACCCATGGCGTAACGATGACAACGATGCAGAAAAGTCAAGAGGAGAAAACAGTGAGAGAGAAGTTCCTCATCATGTCATGAGTTAGCTCCAGGAAGAGAAGTTGCAACATTTAATTGAATTCAATTCAATTCAATTTTATTTATAGTGTCAAATCATAACAAAAGTCATCTCAGGACACTTTACAGAGTAGGTAAAGACCACACTCTATGACTTATTTATGATTTACAGAGACCCAAGAATCCCCCCGTAGAGTACGGTGGCAACGAAAACCTTCACTATAACAGACAGGAACGTCAGACAGACCCAGCTCTGTGGAGGACGCACATCTGTCTGCACCGGTTGGGGAGGAAGAAAAGGAGAGAGAAAGAGAGAAAGAGAGAAAAGACGGACAGATGGACAGAGAGAGACAGACAGACAATCTTCCAGAGATGCAAGCAAGCAAAGCCTAACAGTAACTATAATAATATCTATAGTTATGTGAATATGACGTATATGTTAAGACAGTTCATACAACAGAATAGTAGAAACAAGCACAGCTAAGGTGATAGAACATGAAAATGATAATAATTATGGTGGCAAACATGATCAATGATGAGTAGTGGCAATAGCAGCTATGATACAGCTACAAATTTTATAGTTCATTAAACTAGTGATAGTATATATGAGTAACAGTGATAATAGCAGCAGGAAGCGTCATGTAGGACAACTTTTAGTCGTGGCTAATGGGGATCCAAATAAATAAATTAATAAACAAATCATGGCAGCACTTGATTATAATGCAGATATAGGTTAAGACCAGAGAAACTGAAGGCAAAACACAAGGATTCACTAAGAACATGATACGGTACAAAACAACCCCACACAGATGTTTCATGTACGTGTTGTTAGTAAGTTGAAAGATATGAAGTCAGAAAGTAAAGAATTCAACATAAGAACATGTTATATTTTTACTAATTGATCAGTAAATGAGTCCCTATAGTTGGAACGTGGTGTAATGGTGATATATAGCAGTTTTGTAAACAATGAAAGTGTGTGTATGACTTTAAACAGTGACATCCAGGCACTATACAGCTGGTTCAACATTTCAGGATACACAGTTTAGAGTGACACAAAAAAATTAAGGAATGACAGACATCATAGTGTGCAATGGTACAAGACCAAACAGTAATGCAGTAATGAAGAACTCGCCGGTTCGAGTCCATGTGTGAACCATGAATGGAGCGTTGACTGGTGGCTGGAGAGGTGCCAGTTTGTCTCCTGGGCACTGCCAAGGTGCTATTGAGCAAGGCACCGAACCCCCAGCTGCTCGGGGTGCTGATCCATTGGCAGCCCCCTCGCTCTGACATCTCTCCTTAATTGCATGTATATAGGTCCTGTTTGTGCATGTGTGTGTATTTCGGGCCTGTGTGTTTGTTACATAAATAATAATAATAGAGTGAATTGAATTTCCCTTGCAGGATAAATAAAAGTAATTCTTCTTCTTCTTCTTCTTCTGAGGAATCACTTTTTTCTGGTCAACCCTGTCAAATAACACACACTACAGTATATAGACACAAATCTAGAATTCTATAATATTAAGAAAGTTCTGGTTTTATAATCAGTCAGAAAATAGAAAGAAATCACACGTAATTGATTCAAAGTTGACCCAGATCCCAAGAGTTTCACGGGGCTGTATCTGTGATTTAAACCCTCCATCCACAGATGATAGGATTGCTGAACTGAGGTTCTGGTTATTAAGGCTTCTTGGGATTCATATTTGATTCCTTTCCTCCCTTTTATGTACGCAGTCATACACACAGAAAATGAACCAGCTTTTTCAACACTGTTACTCCCTGTTTCTAATGATGATTTAACACATCCTAACATCTAAGGCCTGTGTTCCCAAACCTGACCCCGACAGATGGATTGATTCACATAATTTGCATTACCTCTGCATATCCATGGGGCGAAAATACTGGTTGCTGATTGGAGAAACCATCTGTCTATCACCGACATACGGGCCAAATCAACCAATCAAATTAACAAAGTGTATCACGTGCGAACAGCGTCAAGGCAAAGCTCAGAAAGTCCGTATAAATGTCGGTAAAGGATATTAGCTTGGACATTTGTTGGTGTAATACAAATTGTTAGCGAGCGGCTTGCTCGATAGCTTCGCTAATCTCATCCGTGGAAGCCGCCATGTTGTTTACACTGAACAGTTGCTTCTCGTTGCATCACACTTCGACTCGCCTCAAAACCAACGCTGATTGGTTCAGTGACTTGGCTAACTTCTCCAAATCTTCTCAGCCACACGTTACCAGACTGATCTGGGAGTAAAATACAATGGAGCTTGCGAGATCAGGATGGTCAAAATTACACTTCCTTACATTCCTCAAATATTTGTTTTTCAAATACTGGATCATTTTATATTTGCATGACTGAAGACTAAAACCAAACGATCTAAGAAGGGAACATCACTTCCCACTTGGACTCTGTACCTCCCCCACTCCTTACATGTCTCCACAGTCAAATAATTGTCCTTCTGTTGAGCATTGAATGGCAGATTTCCACAATAATGTTCCAAAGATGCCGAAAACACAACTTACCACCACAGAGAACTGGTGGTTGTTCTGTTTGAAGAGGTGAATCAGGTTGAGGTCGTTGTACAGCAGGTTCTCCAGGCATCCGTGGAAGTTCCTGTTGGACAGGATGGGTTTCTGCAGCCCATGGCTCTGGACAGCTCCCACGCATAGCTGCACAGGAAAACAACACGTTAGCAGTGGCAGAAGAAGTAAATAAAGTTCCAATGCAACACTGTGAAAAAAATTCCCAATTATCCACCACTTAAGTGCAATGATTTAATCCCACTGATCATTTCTTTCATATACAGTCAGACATACAGTATTTTATCTGATACATTTCCTCTACATTTAACTTATCTGATTTCATTTTCCGTGGATTTCATTTTACCTGTATTCTTACATCTACTTCCTATATATTTGACTAAGAGTTTATTGTTTACGGTTTATTGCCTTTTGTATAGACTTTCTGTAATTATTTAGCTAAGAGTTTCATTGTTTATCTTATACTGTATTTTTTATACCTCCCTTGTGTTTTTGTAAGCTGCTGCAAATTCAATTTCATTGCCGGAATTCATCCCAAAGGATCAATGAAGAGAAGTCTAAGTCTAAGTTTAAGTGTAAGTCCAACTTTGTCACTTGGAGTGAGCTGAATCATCTCCAGCTCAATGTGACTCAAACAAAGGAGCTCGTAGTGGATCTGAGGAGGGTGAAAACACCTGTACCCACTGTCTCCATCCAGGGGGGTCCCTGTTGACACCGTAAAGGAGTAGAAGTACCTGGGGGTGTACTTCAATAATAAGTTGAACTGGTCTAAAACGCTGAGGCTGTCTACAAAAAGGGCCAAAGTCGACTCTTCTTCCTGAGGAGGCTGAGATCCTTTAACATCCGTTGGACGATGCTGAGGATGTTTTATGAGTCTGGCCAGTTTAATCTTCTCTACTGTCACATTCTGGGGCAGTGGGCTGAAGGTGGGAGACGCCAACAGACTGAACAAACTGATCCGGAGGGCTGGTGATGTCGTGGGGGAGGAGCTGGGCACCCTGACGACCGTGGCAGAAAGGAGGATGCTGTCCAGGCTCCGGTCTATCCTGGACAATGTCTCCCACCCTCTCTACGACACACTGGCCCAGCAGAGGAGCACCTTCAGCAGAAGACTCCTCCACCCAGATGCACCACAGAGCACCACAGTCAATCTTCCCTGCCTGTGGTCATTAAACTATACAACGCGTCCCTTGGAGAGTCTGTCACCCCCCCTGTAATACGGACTCAATCATAAACAATCTGTTCTTTGCATATTTGTACTGTACTATGCACGTTATTACAGTACTTTTGATCTGTTTATACATCTCCATTGTAATTTTGATATTTTTTATATATATAGTTATACAGTATATACAGTATATATATATATATATATATATATATATATATATATATATATATATATATATACGATTTTATATTTCCGTTTTTGTTATATGTTGTTTTCTATAGCTGAGTTTGAGCCAAAATCAATTTCCCCCTGGGATTATTAAAGTATGTCTGATTCGGATTCGGATTCTGAGTCAGTGTGCTCCATCACGATCAGTAATTGCAACCAACATGGACTCAAGCTGCCATATTCCATTAAGGACATAGCTACAAAATCTTTATAGCCATCTTTCATGTGAATGGGAGTTTGATACACAAAAGACATTCTAAATAGAGTAGCACTTTAAAAAGTTTTCTCTCACCTGGTGAATGTCCCAGTGGCTGAGCTCAGCAGGAATCTGAACCTGACGAGTGTTTTCATCCACGGTGAGGTTGAGGTGAGTGCTGAGCCTCTCAAGCTTTACATGGTGCCAGTGCTGGTCATCCAGCAGACTGCCCACAGACACAAGAAGCTGCCCACCAGAGGGTGAACTCACACCTGCAAGAAAGGTGAGGATGTGAAAAATAATCAATTGTGTTGTCTCTAGGGTGGCTGGGCAATGACTCCGGCTAATGCAGAAATCCTCTCATGTGCACTTCCTGCTGAGGAGCTCTGATTTTTTTTCCTGAGGGGTGCTACCTCAAAAAACATTTTAAGGTCAGCGTTCTGTTTCCTCTTCAATATTGCATTTTAACAAGGACAAACATGCTTGAATAAATCATTTTAAAAGACTTCCTTTTTACCCTAAAGGAAGGTTCATGTTTGATACATCAAACAAAAACTTGTGGAAATGTTGCCGCTGCAGTGTAATAGTTTCATCTTTGTTTCAAACAGGGAGCGGGTCACTGAGGTCACCATCTCTCATTAGAGAGCGCGCATATACTATATCTGCATGCTGGCAGGGAGGAGGGCCGAGCGCGATAAATGATGAGGCTGCAACATGACAGCAGGACATAATTAATGACAGACCCAACACCAGCAGGTCCAAATTGGTGGATCCATCTCTGCATCCCATAACGTGTTGGGGGAGAAAAAAAAAAGTTTCTGCTGACAGAAGAAGCTAAAACAGAAGGAGCGAGATACCAAGTCATTAATTATGGAGACATTTTCTTCATACATATAAAAGAGACATAGCTGCGTTTAAAGGAGTAGTTTTGACATTTCGGAAAGTACGTCCCTCCGCTAAAGTCCCGGGAATAAAACTTACTGGCAATGTTTTCTCTTTGTGGTGGTAACTAGTGTAGCATGAAGCATGGGGGAATTAGCAAGCTAGCTAATGTTAGTTGTATATTTAAAAACATAAAGCTTCATCCACACACTGTCGTCACAGCGTAGGAAACACACTGCAATCGCCAGACAAGAGTGTAACCAAATGAACGTTGTTTTGCTCATTTTTCTGTAACCAGGTAAGCATGACAGCATGGTGGGATTAGCAAGTTAACTCACCATCCATCTCCAGTCCTGCCCTCAGCTCTCATCCCGGAAAAAGTCAACTAGCTGCGCAGAGAGGTAAAAGGACAGGGTGGTATAGACCTACTAGCTAGTGTTGTGGGAATTTTGGATATTTGTAATTCATAATCATAGTTTTGTCAGGTCAGACACAGTTCAGTGTCTCCTCTAGTGTCTCACCTGCTTAATGGATAATGCAAATAACTAACTCATGATGGTATAATGGCATATCTGTGCATCTGCACTCTGGGTTAGAGACCTTGTGATGAGTGAGGTTCAGAGTGTTCAGAATTGTAATGTCTAAGGCAGGTTTTTTGTTTGGTCTAAAGACGTCACCCAACCAAGGCTATTCGCCTCCTGTCCCTTTCCCTAAAAGACTCTGCGAGATTTGGCAAATAGTCATTCCCTACTAGACTCTAACTTGTGAGGATGTAGGGATGAACGTATTTTTGTCTGCAGAAGAAAATGCTTTGGCAAAATAAACCACGGAGAAAAAGCTGATCCTGTTTGTTGATCTTTATTGAAGAATCTATTTCCACAACACTAGCTAACTTAATGTTACCATGAGATGACTTCACTACCCATACAGCTACTCTCTGTGGCTATGCTATGTGGATAATTATTTTATCCCTGGTCAAAACAATCATACTTATTATTTTATCAGTGTGCTGAATGTTTTAATAACAAAACAACATTTTTTTTTTAACATTAGTAATGCAGCTTGTAAGTCAGGTCATGGTAACTTTCATTTATTCTAACATTTGCAGCAACCAACTTGACATTTTTGTCCGTTTTGTTTCAAGCATTGCAATTTCGGGTGTTGTTGCCATCTCAACAGCTTGATTTTGAATCAAACTCTGATTATGGGTTGGACTGCTAATGTGTCAGCACTGCAGCCTATGAATGTAAAACTGGATGTCTTTTTTTCCAAACCCGGCTGTTGCTTATCTAGTCATGAATATCTAATATTGCACAGAAATACTTATGATTTGAAACAGGTCAGTATGGAGCTGCAGTATAGAGACTGATAGGGACTGTAAAGGTGTTGGTATGCTGTAACACATCACTCAATTTAATGGAACCAACTCATCTTTTATTATTTGTCTAGCATAGCAGCTAGTTTTACATTACGCAATTCATTAGCACACTTGACTCAAGTTTAGTTTAGTAAACAAAAAGGAAACCTTTTCCTGTTGTCAATTGTTTTACAGTGAGCATTTTTGTGGACATAGATGGTGCAATGCTTCTTGTTTCCCCCCTGCTTCTTGTCTTTATGCTAAGCTAGGCGCCTAATGTCTCCAGCTCGACACTTAGTGTAATACAGAAATATGAGTTGATAACAGCTTTCCCCCAAATGTCTAACCATTTCTTTAATGCCATTTGATGAGGTGACATATTTGGTTACAACTTAAATAAGTGGAAATAGAGAGGTTGCGATCGATACAAGACGTCTGAGGCTAAACAGTTCTAAAAAAACGTTCAACTTTCATTAATGAAACTCCCCCTTCCCGTATTGCTCTCCATCAGTCCTAATTTGTATTCCTTTCCCCATCTGCACGCCTGTGAAGACGATGTGAGGAAGTAAGTCTAAGAGCACCCTAACTTGTCGTCTTTATAAAGAACTGGAAGGAGGATAACTGCCTGATTTATCCATACTGAGTAGACTAATATTGACTGTTCCTGTCTTTAAGCTGAGGAGTCTGCTCTGAACACTACTTTCCACTTTCCAGGCGTCTACCGTTCCAGACAGCTCCCTGAGGCAATATCACCTTATCATATTCTGTCTGCTCTTCTATTATGGCTCTTTGCTGGAGCTCTAAATCTGTTTATGAAGGACGACAATGACAGGTCTTATCAGGAGACAGACTGTCATAATTGTTTCAGCAGTTCGGCGTCACGTGGTGCTGCTATTTGAAATACAGCTTGACTGTAAAAATAATGTTCCTTCTCTAAACCAAGCCACAGTTTTAGCCACAGTTGGGAATTTAGTTTATTATCATAAAACAAACTGGGGAGAAAGTTAACAGCACAGTGAAATTCACAGGAGGAATGTCTCAGGTCTCTCTCTCTGTCACTTCAGTTAGATTAATTGGGGCTTTATTGACGTGTTGTTTTGAAAAAAGACATCTAGGTCAAGTATTTTCATAAACAGACTTAATCATTCATAAACTTTATGGATTGAAACCAGTTATTCATTATCAACACCTGACAACATTAATAAAAAGTATGAAGGTCAAGAAGAAAACATGTCTTGCTTCAAAATAGGAAGTTGTGTGTAGGGCTGAAATTAATAGTTGATTAATGATATTTTTAAGTATTGCTTCAAGCTAAATGGGAATGATTATCTAGATGCAGCTTTACAAATGTGATATACTGTATTTTGACAGGACACTGATTATTAAAAGGATAATTACTGTATGCAGATGATGGACCGTTAGTTGGAGAAAACAAGTGATGAAAATGTCACAAGGATATTTGGATTGTGAAATATTGTGGGGTTATTTTATACCATTTTGACATTTTATAGCTCAAACAATTCATTAATTAATCAAGAAAACAATCTGCAGATTAACTGATGATGAAAATAAGAGTTAGTTGCAACCCTAGTTATATTCCCACCAGTTAGTTCAAATAAACAATTTCATCAACAGAGTTGGATTTAGCTGCTACGGAGGGATTTGAGGGTATATTTGGGGTCATTTTAATTTACTATTGTTTCATATTTGAGGAATTCTGCCATGTTTCAATTAGCTAAATAAACCAACTGGTGATCAACAAGTCTAGGTAAAATCTGTCGACATGTATCCTGGTGACCAAGAGCTGTAAAGGCACTGTGCTCAATATTCAGAACATTAATATAGCAGCAAAAAAATACTTTCTCTGTAAAGTTATGGTGGATTTATGGCGTCCTGAGCAGAGAATGAACTCACTCCCCCTCTGCTTGTGTTGTAATCTGACCTTCTCTGTTTGTTGTGATAGACAGTGCTGGTGCGCAGGCACCTTAGTGCATGCTGCAGTAAAAAAAAACATTATTTAACAGGGGTGAGAGCCAAATGGCCCTTTTTTCAGTATTTTGAGTACAAGAATCTGATCTGGTCTTACACTGGAACATTTATTTACACTTGTTCGAAGATAATTAGAATTAGGGAGTACAAGTCAACCGCTGCATAGCGTTGTGTAGTGTCACCCTAACTCTGAAGGTTCCCGTCTTCCTGAAGGAGGACTTAAAATCATGCTGGACATACAAGTGGTTGCTGTGCTTCTCTAGGTCTCTATCCCCAAAAAACAGTCAAGGCCGCCCAGCATAGAGCCTGGTCTGTCCAACGTTCTTGCCACATTAAGTTTTCAAGGCCACTGTTTCCAAGTTGATGTTTCTGATATTGCAGCGGAAGTGCTCAAGACTTGAACAGTGGAGTTGCAACATTGGTGTCGGTCACATGATGCCCTTGGGCCAAAAAATACTTTTATCCCAATGGCTTACATGGCGAAAAGACGTCTGTAAATTTGTGGTTATTTTTTGTGTGTGGAATGTGAAATGTCTCGTGTTAATGGCAGAATTTGAGTCAGTCAGTCCAATAACTTTTTGAAAGTCTAGAAGAGCCGCACAATTAAAATATTAGTCCACATTCAAGTTAGCCAGAGCGCTAAAGTGGAAGTAGCTGAACCGGAAGTAGCTGGACCGGTGGAAGTCTTTAGTGCAGAAGTTGAACTTTTTTGTCCTTATTTGCCACTGAGCAGCATTCATAGCAATGAAATGTGCTCCACCTCGAAAGCTGTATCCAATTTTTCATTATACATCCATGGTTACGACTTGCTTTTTGCTCATGGAGGAATTGCTAAGTCTCTGTAAAGACAGTGATCTCAGCTTACTCTATAAGGAAAGTCTCCTGGGATGTCTTTTGTTATGATTCGTCATTACAAATAAATAAAGTTGAAATTGAATTTTATTTCACCTCTCTACTCTCAGCTATTAAAAATATAGGAAAACATGCAACAAAATGCACAAAAGAACAGAAATCTTTCTCTCTCACGCTGTCTTCAGAGTGGCCAATCGTTTAAATTTCCCTCACCATGGAGCTATGTTTGTACTTTATCATCTTTTTATCTTTAGATACAAACTGGATTGTTGCTGCACAGGAAGGAATCAACAATAAGCGATACATTACACAGCAGGGGAGTGTGTCACAGTAAGAGACCCCTGGCTATCTTGGCAATTTCAAGCTCCTCTGAAAATACAGAAGCTGCTGACTGAAACCCTTGTGAGGCTGTTTACAACAGAAACTCCTGGAGGCTCACTGTAAATCACTGTAGAAAAAGTGGAATGGAGTAAGCAAATGCAACAGTAATCACCACGATTCATTGTCCTCTATTTTTCTCTGCCAACTGGCTCACTTTGCCCAGAGAGATTAATCTCTTTTCAGCAGGACTCGGCAGTTTCTCTGTGTGATTGGTGAAAACATTTGATGATGAAGCCGATGCTTCATTTCTGTATATCTGAAATATTTATTCACACCGTAACACAACCACAACATGCCCTTATACAGAGAAAAGACAGGATTTCGCTTAACATGCAGCTTGCCCTGCACACTTCCTGATGCAGTCCTAATTTAGTCAGCAATACTTAACAGCAGTCGTCCAGAATGCACCGAAGCAGGACACACCAGACCACAGTGTATTTACTGCTGTGTATTACAGCTTCCTCGTGACAGTTCAAAATTGAACTGAATTATGAAGCAGTGGGCTCCATTAGAGCACACTGGCATTTTGATAAATGTAAAGCAGAGAGGGAATGAGATGGTTTTGAATAGTGAACAATAAATCTTAATGAGCCAGCCAATTTATTCGAACTGCTTGGACAGTTACAGGGAGATAGAAAGGGCCTAAATGCCTCACTCTTGTTTTTATCTGTTTGTTATACTGCTTATAATCTGTCTTTCTGTTTTCATCCATCATTAATTTATGCTAATGTGAGTTACAAAAACACATCAGCTCTGGCCGAGCTCTGTATGTGTGTGTGTTTATAAGCTACACAGTGTTAGCCATCATTAGCCAATCTCTTGCTTTTCGATGCCCCAGCCAGCTTGTTTATCTCACAATGTGACATGTATCAGTGTTAAAGAGGCCCGGGAACGAGAGGAGCAGGTTGCCAAATGGGCAAGAGGGAGTATGACGAGCCCCAGAGAATATCTCACGCTCTGGAGCTGTGGATATAATGCATCTAAATCTTCAGGTTTTATCTTTGCTTCACTAGTTTGAGCTTCTCCTCTCTTCTCTTGAGCCAACAGCTGACTGTGGAGGAGCATGCTGTGGCTCAGGGTGGATGCTCCGAGCTATTGATCTAAATTACACTGTCTGCAGACTGCAAACTCCCGGGAGAGTGTGAGGGAGGGACGGGACGGGATGTGTGAAAGAGAGAGAGAGAGGAGGAAAAGAGCGTGCAATTGAAAAAGGCAAATAATCGCCTCTGAAAAAAATCGAGCAGGGCCAGAATTGGGGCGACATATGAGAAAGGCTGTGATAAATACCAGTGGAGAAAGAGAAAAATAGAAATGGCAGGAAAAGCAAAGGGGAAGGGGGCAGCAGGGTTGGCAAGCCGGGGAACAACAACAGGCAGAGAGAGTAGCATGCAGTGGCAGTGCTGTGATTGAGGTTTTTTTCTTCAGTATTGGCTGTGTAGCGGGATTAACATAGCTCAATATAATCTCTGCTCCATCACAAGAACAAGCAGTGTTCATTTTCGTTCCTATGGAGTTCTTTGAGCAGTTTGTTGACCATCAGCTTGGGTCGAGCAGGGTGATGTGACAGGCGTCACTCAGGGGGCTGATGGCAGACTGATGGCTATTACAGATAACGCCTCTGTACTGCTGACACAGACAATACCACCAGGGAATTGATACTCTTCCACCACTTCCCAACTAGAGAGAATGTTCTGCTTTTATTGAGGGTGTGAGCGACGGAGGGTAAGGCAAGTTTGGAAGATGGAAGGAAGTACAACAAATTTATATTCTCTCCAAAATGTACTCCATTTCTGACTGTTGCATGTACTGAATGAAGAATGTCTTTTTCAAACATCATTAGAATACTACCATGCAACTGCTGTAGCTCCCTGCACCACTATCTCCTGCAGCAATTTTGTCCAACTACATTTCATGCAAAAATGGAGCCCCTGTGGAAACTACGGTGTTGACCACAGTAACATCCCTGGTTCACGTCCAGTAGGGGGACTTCGCATTCATGTCATTCCCCATTTCTCTCTCATCTCCAATGCTAGCTATCTAAAAAAAAGTAATTTGATAGCAACCATAATGCTAGAAAAACTTCAAATAAAGTTGACACATAGTTTACTTTCAATGTGACTTGATGCAGAGGTGGAGTGTTTACAGCAGATTTGGTGGGATGAAAATATTCTAAAACATTCAGACAAAACTAATTCTCCGAGGGGGAAGCAAGAAGCAGTCGTGCTGTGCCCCAGATCATTTCAAGTCATCTGAGTACAAGGGGGCCTGGGCCGCGGGGGAAGAGGAAGGGGAGACTGTCACCCTAAAGTACGGGGCAAGGTACGAATGGTCAGTGTGAGTGTGCCCTCAGAGAGTAGCTTTTAAACAGGTGAAATACATGTTTCTTCCTTGTCACTGCACACAATTTTCAAACTCAGGTCAGCACTATAATGATGGCCATTATACTCCCATCTTTCCACATTCCACACAGTGAAATGTGCCAAAAGCTTGGTGAGCATTCAAAAGCCCGGTATGAATGTTGTCAATGATGTTTTGACCTGTCATTAGGCCCTGCAGTCTGTTGGGCCTTTTGACAGGTGACAGATTTCTCTATAGCTAGCCCAACATACCCTGAAGCTGCCTTTCAATCCTGCTCTCTTTATGCCCCCTATAACAATCAAGTCAGACTTGAAAAAAAATATATGAACCTGTCATTCAAAGTATCCATAGTTCTGGGTTTAAAATCAAACTTAATTTAAGGCAAAACGTGTCCTAGAAATATTGTAACATAAACCCGGTTTGTGGAATTTGAAATATTACAGGAAGAACCCTGAATGCAGAAAAGAAAGGAATGGTTGGTTAGTGGAGCGGTAGTGTACTCCAGCAGCCAGATGGCAGATGGATAGCTGATGAGAGATCTGCCATATGCTGATAATATGACTGCCTGGCAGTCCAACCACACCTTGGGTGTAACCTCGTTTACACCAACAGACACACACACACACACAAACACATTACCTCCCGTAGCCTCCGCAGCGCTCTGTTCTGTGCAGTGAGAGGCCATGGATCACAGTATGCTGTGTTCTCCCACTGTGCTCCACAGAGATCATCCTTAACACATGTTGCTAACATCTATCATGAATTAAAAGAGTGAGACTGTGAGAGCGAATGCCAAGCTGAGAGAAAAACAGAGCAAGAAAGAAAGAGACGCAGTGGATTGAAAAGTCTGGGGGAAAATAAGACAACGGTAAACATGTTTTCGCCAAAAAATGATGTTGTCCTCCTCCTCAATGACTGTCATTGACCTGTAACTGCACGCCTGCTTCTGTGAACTGCACCAATTCCCAGAGTTTATTCAAAATTAGATTAGTTTTGTCTGAGATATTGCTTGGGACATATGGATAAACAAGTAAACACTGTACTGAGCTAATCAGCATAAGCAGAAGGAAGCACAACCCCCCTGAGTTTCCTGAAAATTGGATCAGTGGTATCTTAGATATCACATCTGACAAATAAACACGCAAGCAATCTAGCAGAGGGACAGTGAAAGACCTAAAGCTCCCTCCATTTCATTGTCGAGACAAAAATGTGCAAGATATTAAATTCCCTGACATAGAGACATGGTGGTGGATGCTCAGAAGCCTGAGAGTGCATAATTAAACTGTACGGTTTAGGCGTTTAGCTGACATTTACTCAGAGCAATGAACAAAGAATGAAAAGATATTTAAACCTGCAAAGTTTGCCAGAAAAACCGTCCAACTTCCAAAAGTATTGAATTCAAAATATCCAAAGTCTCAGCCACCTTAACACCACAGGCTTTCAATCCATATTTCCAGTAAGTCCACCACTGCTGTGTTTTGCTCTTTTTAAAATTCCACTGCATTCACTCGGTCTTCCAGGTGTGAAATACGCCATGATAATACTCTATAGCCCCTTTCACACATGCACTGCAACCCTGACCCAGAGGATGTGTATGTGCAAAGTACATTTAATGTCTGTTTGATGCCTATGTGTGAATAAAGCAGGTCATTGTCCTTAGAATTCACAGGAAGTGTTGACGACATTTGTATCATGTGGATGCCACCAAATTAGCAAAATACACACATCCAAAGCTGAAGGAGAAGGTTGATTTACATGAAGATGTCAATATAAATGTGCAATTGGAGAGAAGAGATCTGGAAACTTCTGTCAGTAAGGGCCAATCCCGACAAATCTATGTCATGGGGGTGTTATCCCTCCCTTCTGCACGCTGCACCCAGGTGCCACCTCTTCCCTAAACCAAACTGAGTCTTTCCAGTGAGTGAGAATGCATCTGAAATAGACACTCTCCTGTTGTGTACTACAACAGAGAGAAAGGGAAACTCCTGATTCTCTTGACATTGTCCGCAGTTCTTTTGAAAAAGATGCTTTGGTCAAGAATGAAAACCAGCAGAGCTTGTGGCTTAAAGTAAGAAAAGGACAACATGACATTCAAAGAGATAAAAAGGGACCACCTTTTCAGATTCAAAGACTCAACATTACACCACCCACACATTAAGATAAATAATTCTCCAAAAAAGTGACAAAATCCAATGTTATCATCATATATCATGAAGACGGAATGACTGAAGATCCATCCTGATACTCATCTGTAAACTGCAATATAATTACTGTGTAAATTACAAACTGCACACATGTGTACTGTATGTGTACTGAATTTAATATGCATACTTACTTTATCCCCAGTTATATAGCTGGTCTGGTGAGCAAGCAACTAAAGTGGCAAACAGCTAATCTCATGGACTGTAGTTGGCAATCAAACCAACCGAGATGTGGAGGACGCCACTCCCACTTTCCCAGACAAAGTTGACGGTCATCTAGATAAAGCAAATACACATGCCCTTGTACTTTTTATGGATTTCTCCTCTACTTTTAATACATTTCAGCCTCATCTTCTCCTGAGGCGCCTGTGCAACCTGAACGTTAGCAGCAACCTTGTCCTGTGGATCGGGGAGTCCCTAAAGGAGAGAGATCCCAGCAAGTCTGTATTAATAACACCTTCTGCGACTGCCTTGACCTGGACACCGGCCTGAGGTAAAATACAACAGTAAAGACGTCTCACTTGTAAAATATGCTGACCCTGGTTGCCCACCTGCAGGATGCCCTACCTCACATCGACCGTCTTGCCACCTGGCTCAAACGCAGCTTCCTTGATCCTAATGTCAGTAAGATCAGAGAGCTGTCTTCAAACCTGTTATTGTGAAGGGGCTGGAAGTGGAGGAGGCCCCCATCTAAAATATCTGGGGACGATCATTAACAATAAACTCACCTTTTAGACCAATGCAGACTACAGTTTTAAAAAGGCAAGGCAGCTGCAGCTGAAGAGCCAGTTTGAGAGTAAACTCCTCCTGACCTTGGTCGACAGGTCACTCCCTGAGAGGATTCTGACCGACCTCTCAGTCAGTCTAGAGGAACAAGCTGACGGTTAACCAGGCCAGCAAGATCATCAAAGATAAACAATTACTACTCCAGAGCCCATACAACTGCTCCACAATAAAAAGATTTTTTTTTAAAAACAGCCGGGGTCTATAATGATCCCACCCACCGCCTTCACTCATCCTTCCAGCTGCGCGCCTGGCAGGAGCTTCAAGGTCCCTCCAACCAGAAAAAATGGCTACAAAAAGTAATTTGTGCCCTCTGCTGTGACTATTCTTCTATTATTCTGCACACACACGCACACGCACACACACACACACTCCTTGAACATCAATACTGCTAAGAATGTATACTATGTATTTTATGTTTTTTAGCTGTTTTTACAATGTCACCAGAGCGCCGAAGGCAAATTTCTATAACATACAATATAATGGACAATAAGGTTTCACTACTATTCTGAAGGGGTGTGTTTTGCACAAGGCTCTTTTAAAGATTCAGGTAATATACTATATTGTATATAGCTGAATACTGTATGTAGTAGTCTCTTTAATTTCCTTTATTTGTTATTTAATTTGTATTCATTTTGTTTAAATAGTTATTAATCCATGTCCTTGCCTCTTAGCCCGTCTCTGTGCTGCTATACCGTGTGAATCTCCCCCTGGGTATCATTTACCTTATCTTTTCTCAGTGTTTGAAGAATAGTGTTGATACCTTGTTGGTGGTAGAGCAGCAGCCGTCCCTTCTCCAAAACCAGAGTAAGGCTGTGATCTCTCTGTCCCTCTGCATGGATCAGCGTCCCAGAATTCTTCAGGGTTTTAAACTTCAGAGAGACGACCTCCATCGCCATCCGGCTCGGCTTCACACTCCGCCTGTACACCAGGCTGCTGGTGCCATCAAAGTTGGCCACGTCAGAAGCTACAGAATGAACAAGAGGAGGTGGAAGAGCTTTATTATACAATGATTAAAGATTTCAGTCTTCAAAAACAGATAAATTGAGATTTAAATGATATATGCATCAGTTTAAATTGAAAATCTAGCAGATAAGCTTAAGGTTGAACCAGTTTCTAAACAAAGTGCTAATATAAATAGAAAGCTAGATCTTTTGCCTTTTTCTGTATTATTTCTTTCAAAGCATCACAGACCAATCATTCACATCCACGCTGTTAAACACAAGATTATGCAGTGTGGAGCTACTTAGCATGTAGCTTTAACCTCTTAACACCCACTTTTTACCTCTTTTTCGTAGCCTGTTCTCATCCCAACTTTCCACATACGGCTGCTAACAGTAATTTTAGGTGTAGGCAACAAAACCACTTATGAAGAAAGGGTTATGATGTGCTAAAAAAAAGATTGTGGGTCACATCATAATATGTATTTTTGTAACTTAATTTCAGAGATGCATTGGACACAGGACATCCTGTGTTTGTGTGACTCGTCCCCCATCGCAACCTCCTCCCTCAAAGGACTTTGTCACTCTTACTTACGGAGCGCTCGCTCTGAGCCTCTAATAAAGCTGCAGATTGGTTTGCAGTTCACTCTGTGTGCCATGACAAAACTGTGGTATTTGACACCCAGGGAACAGGCTGTTATTGCCATTAAGTAGCTCGAAGATGTGAAAAATTATTCCACACTATCTGACAGTATCACATCTATTATGTGATCATGTGATGGTTGTAATCAAATCCAAATTTCTTGGAAAATTCACAAAGTTTGGCTGAAAGGTATGAGTTTGTATCGACCGGCATGGAGATCCAGAGGTTAACGTGAAAAACTTTAAGACCTGTTTTAATGCGGAGACCTATAGAAGAAGTGTGAATAAATAAATATCGCAAACAACACAACAGGAACAATCTTCACATTCAATTTAAGATGCTTTTGTTGCAGTGACCTCAAATGCTTGAATCGGGTGTATGTCAGAGGAGGAATTTGTCACGTACGGAAAGTTCGCATTGTTTTCAGTTGTCTTTGAACCCCATAGAAGACAAGATGGTCAGTGTAATCCTCACAGACAGCCTTTATATTTTATAGTGCGTGACTGTATTTTCATTGTTTGAAGGTAACGATTTCTCCTCTGAACAAAATGATTTTAATGCGCAAGAAACCCGCTGGTCCGTTAATGTACAAACCCTTCAAACACCGCTATGGTCTAGTTCAGGGCTATTCAACTGACAGCCCCCGGGCCGGGTCTGGCCCTCGAGGTAATATTTACTGGCCCTTTGAGTAAAAGCCTATGTGAAAAAGTAACTCATGGCCGCTGTCCTCTCTCTTGCTCCATGCGCTCCCTGTAGGCGCGTGGCCACAACGCTCCGCACGCTCCCACTACAGTACGCTCTTCTTCGTGGGTTTCTGAATCCTCTTGGCAACAGATCGCTAAGCTCGGCTCTGTTGTTGTCCTCAATCATTTCTGTTTGGTTAAATCCGTGGTAAAATCAACCCTGCAATGTCTCTTCTACTCTCTTCTAAATAAAAAGTTGTCACAGAAAACCGTCAGTTCAATAAACACTTTAATGTCAATACGCCTGAACAGGAAATGTGAAAATCCAGATACATAACTTCATGTTTATATCTTCTTTTTTTTAAATCTAAGAGCCAAGACAACTGACAAAGAAGTCAAATACAAAGAGCTGACTTACTATATCCACATCCATATATCTCCAGTCTGAGTCCAATCCTCCCAGTGGGGTTCCAGTCCAGTGGAATCAGGCGGAGGTAGCGAGCTATCACCGGTTGTTTCAGTTTGTACTGGACCACAGTGTCTGCATTACTGTTACCTGGAAAGGCCTAAAACAACAGAACAACATGTTAGTTGGCCTCAGTTTTACAGGTTTGCTGCAGCAGCGAACATCTGATGGTGAACTTTTTGTAATAATTGGCTCCTCCAGTACCTCAGACAGGAACACAGGATCTTTTTCGTGTACTTTGATGTTCATAATCAAGCCGCTAACTCAGGGAATGTACTTTCTTTTGAAGTTTTGTAGCCATCCTGGAGGCCGAGAGCTACATCTTCTAACTTTGTTTTTTTTTATAAAGGATGATATGTAAATAGAAATACATATTAGTGATGAAAAGCTCTTCAAAAGAAAATGATTCACTAGTTCTTGTGCAGAAAAACTCTCCCTAAGCTCCCTGATCCTGAGTCAGTCCTGCATTTTCGAATGTTCAGCTCCCAGAGACCATTGATCCTAACCACCGATAATGCCTCTCCCTCTCTCCGTCCATTGATCAATAACTCTGGGACCTATTCTGTCTCGAGCCTCTTTTAAAAGACTAATGGCCTCTATTTTCCCAATCAGCTGCCTGTGGGAATGCACAGGGATTCTCTGTTTGACAGGCAAACAGCACGCGCAGAGCGACACACAGTGTTTGGGGAAGCTACTTTGAAGGCAGAGCTTTGAAGGCTAATTACTTCAAACTGGAAGAAGTTGAACTACAGCAAAGCTACCCTACAGGGAAATTGAGGATGGTTAACTCAAGCTACTTAGAAAAAGTAGTTCAAACTACTTTGTAAAGAAAATTTTAAATGGCTCAGATGTAACAGAGGTCCGCTGAGATCACCGTTCGTCTGACCACACCGCCGTGACCAAGAGCTGGATTTAATCAACCAAATGTATCTTTAAAGACACAGGAAAACAAAACAATACAATATAAAATGGCAAGCAAAACGAACCACAGCCTGTTCTAAAATATCAAGCTTTTGGCAGCTATGCATTATAATACCTGTAAATACTGCAATGATGTGAATGTAATTATGCACTAGAATGTAATTTCGCTCCTTATTACCCATAGGTATGCATATCTTTATAAATACTACACACTGTACAATAATGTCATTTCCCTGTGGATGGGAGAGGACCTAAATTAATGTTTGCGGTACAGGCGGGACCTGACACACTTACTGCGGCATGGGCCGTAGTTTTCAGAAAGGATTAGGAAAACAGTCCTGCAGTCCTCCGGCTCTGCTGTGTAGTCAACCCTATTAACGTGGTGTTAGGATAGCTACGTAGCTAACGTTAATGTCATACACACAAAAAAACACCTGGGAGGGAGTGCACCCCAG
Source organism: Echiichthys vipera (assembly GCF_963691815.1). NCBI lineage: Eukaryota > Metazoa > Chordata > Actinopteri > Perciformes > Trachinidae > Echiichthys > Echiichthys vipera. Next base: position 7,032,808 of record NC_139828.1, read on the forward strand.
CACCTCGTCAGCACCTCTCAGCCAGAGAAAACACTATGGACACAGGCCCTAAATAACATGCAGCAACTACTCTGATCATTTGTTAATAAACAGCAATAATCAGTGATTATGATTGATGATTGTTACCTTTATAAATTCAGATTTAAAATATTAAAAAAATAGTAGTGCTGGTCAAATGTAGTTCAATTATAGTTAAGAAGCATTGAAACATAGAAAAGTCATCCCTCTCATTTCATGGCCTAAAACTGTCGATAGTTAACCACACAAAAATAGGCAAAAACTAATGTATTTACATATCAAATATGGCTTTAGTTAAACCAGCAGCAAGCTACTGCAAAATGAAATTAAACTTCTAGTTAAATTTAATTATATGTATTTCACTATTCCCTGAAACTCCATCGGTAAGAGAGAAAAAACAGCTTCATTTGAATAAATGTATGTGTTCCTGTGCCCTGTTAGTGTCTGTCCTCCCTGCTTGAGAGTGTGTGTCTGCTGAGTTTGTACTGATGTGCGTACGTGAGTGAAATTGCCTTCCCTGGTGTATAATTGTGATCTCAGTGCCGTCTTCAGCACTTTGAAGGGCTGAGCTGGCTGGGCAGCAGAGCGTTAAGCCCAACAAACGGCTCTGTTTCCTGCTGAGGAGGCTGAGGAGAGTGGCATCTCATTTACTTGCCCAAGCACGATTTGAAATATGAGTAGCCTCTGACAAGACTTCAGCGAAGGAGAGAGAAGGGTAGAGCCTGAGATGAAGAGGAGGGATGGAGGGCAGGAGGAAGAATCAGAGAACTGGTGTAGAGGAAGTACTCGGGTTCTTTACGTTTGTGAAAAACAGCAACACCGCTAAGTCAGTAAGGTAGTCCTGCATCAAATGATTGTAAATGATTGTTGCTCTATCGCCCTGAAATGTAGCGGAGTAGAAGTCTAAAGTAGCATGAAATGGAAATAATTTAAGTAAAGTAGCTGCAAATGGTACTGAAGTAGGCTACAGTACAGTTATTTTCCCACACTGGGAACATGTGACAAGGGGCCCCAACACACATAAGCCACATGCATTGTACATAAAGTAATCCGATGTTTTCTTTGCAAAATTCTCCTCTTATGAGTAACTAATGTCTACTGTCAAACAAATTCCTAAAACATATAATATTTGCCTGTAGTGGATGAGTGTAAAGTAGCAGCAATTAGAACTACTCAGCACAAGTACCTCCGAACGACAGAGCATCTAAGCTGAGCAGTCAGTGAGAAGCTGTGACTGATACCGCTGTTTTTGCAATCAAATCTCCTCCTTAACCGACGCACTAAGCTGGCCTGACTAATATATGGAGCTTTAAAATACACCCCGGAAAGCTAATCTGGGTTTATCACCTTTCATGGTAAGTGTCAAACCAACAAGTTTTTAAGCTGCGAGAAGTCATACCCTGTTCTCTTTTCTTTTTTAGTGATGACTCCCACAGGCTTCACATAGTTTGTATCCTTCACTGTGAGAAAATCTCATTCTGTCAAATGGGAATCAAAAATTGTTCTGGGCTGCTACTGTAACAAGGAGGGTGCACTGTCTCCCATGAAGGAGACGGCATGCCTGACTGCCTCTGAATCCTATCTAATGCTGTACAATCTGCAGAGACCTGCATGGATTCCTGTCAGTCGTGACGTGCAGCTAGTTTGCTTGGTGCTGATCAGTGATTCTGCAGTCTTGTGTTCTCTCTCCTTACTTAAACATAAAATGCATTAGCTTAAGAAAATGCTGTAAAGTGCTTGGAAAACGAGGCTGTTGAGAGTGAAAAAAGGAACCACAGGGGAACATATGCAAACATGAAAGCGGAGGAAAGTGCATCAGCTGTCATTTCTCCCCCGTCTACATGGTATCAGCTGCACTACAGAAGAAGAAGGAGTCACCACATGCGTGTCTCACACCTCATTCACATTTACATTTTAGACACTGAGCTGACACTCGTATCAAGACTGGCTCACAATGACGGCAAGTGTTCCATCAGCGTCTTGTTTGGAGACCGATGATGGACACCTTCGCTTCTGCAGGAATCAAAAGATGTGATGTGTCGTACAGCAGGCAGTCTTTCTAACAACTGCACCGACCTCCAGTCAGCAGTTGTTCAACGGTTTGACAGCAGCTCATGCAGTCGACAGAGCCCTGCCCAGGTCCCTTTCATTGTTCCATCCATTATAAATAAAAAGTGAAAGACTCCTGATGAGCAGGCTTGCTGCTGCAGGCAGAACGAGTCCCCACTGAACATGTAAATGACGTCTATGATAGTGAGGCCAAATATATTTTAACTTCAATGAACCGGAGTTGTGAATGGCACTCTGAAGCTGTCTTCATAGCTGTTCAAATAATACATATAAATGTGCAATCGTTTTACCCAAGATGTCCTATAATGACTAATCCACAAATGTATTACTTTAGAAATGACGTCCTGAGCAAACAAGGAAACCAGGTGACGTCATCAAAGGTGGAGTGAAATGACGGAGAGAGGGCGACACGCAATCATGACAAGTGAAAGAATTTGTTGTGTAAAGAATAACAAGCAGTTTGGTTGAAGCATATGGCGCCTTAATTATCTGCTGTCTGAAGCAATGCCATTATTTTTACAAGCATTTCCTGCACCAGCTCTAATGAACCACGGTCTTTTAGAGGAAAAACATGTTTTTTTTGTATTGCTTAAGTTTCCTGCAGACAACTTTTTTGCTAAACTGAAGCTTTTTTTGCAAATGAAATTTGGGGGCGACCGGTGGCTGAGCGGTTAGAGCAGTCACCCCAAGTAAAGAGGCTGAAGGCCCCTGACCAAGCGTCAGTTTTTGACGTGTTGGGTGTGAGACTGTGTTGTTTAAGGAGCGCCCAGAGGAGCGCCCTGAGCTTCAAATATCGCCGCGGACGGGCTTACATTGGAATGAGCCCCCTGCGTCGGGTTTGTATGTTTAAGGAGACCTTTTTAGTCAGTAACTAACGCCTAAGGCCTCTAACCAAGCGTCAGTTTTTGACGTGTTGGGTGTGAGACTGTGTTGCCTTGAGGCAGCGGCCACAGGTTCAACTCCCACCTGCGGCCCTTTGCTGCATGTCTACCCTTTTCTCTCTTGCCCCATTTCCTGTCTGTCCTATATGATAAATGGCTTGAAAAAAAATCTTTGAAAAATAAAATTGTATATGAGTGGCATGGAAAAGGTTACTATTTAAATAAATGTGGGGTTTTAGAGTCAGTATGCAAACCTTTTTTATTGATATTTTTACACGTACAGTGTAGGAAATCCGGTCTCCTAGGGAATAATGATGATAAACTTCTAATATGTTTTAAGACACTGGCTTTGTTTGTCGTGGAAATGTAATTTCTGCCTGGATTATTTTTCTGCCGATATTTTTTCAAGTGTAGGAAAATGCAGCAATCTTCGCCAATAAGGTAATTAACAAAATGACCTCATTATGTTAAAAAAAAAGAAAGTAGGGTTAATTTGCAACAACTGATAAAAGATGTTCTTGAAGTGAATCAATCGACACAATTTGATTGTTTTTCCCTTTGAGTGCACAATAAAAAAACATGATTCATGAAAATGAAAAACAAATTGAGATTCATTCTCAAAACAAACCGTTCAGTTGATATTGCAAAAACATCATTCCCAACATAATTTAGGAAAATAAATGAAAACAGAAACTGAATGTGCAAATGAAAGCTTCCAGGCAACATTAGGTTTCTTTGAAAATGTGTTTGATGTTGAAAATTAGTTGTGCTTTTTTTTCCTTTTTGTACTGTTTTGGTGACTGATTGCTGCAGAAGACTCACCCCTAAGCTGTCTTCCTGCCGGTGTTGTCTCCAGTTGTGTCCGGTGTCGCTGAACATCAACAGGTAAGCCGTTAGCCAATCAGAGCTGCCGTAGCGTCCCTGTGTAGCAACAGCAGTGATACGGGTCCTCCTTCCCAGATCCACCTCCAGCCACTGGTATCTGTCCGAGACGAGGGGGGACCAACCTCCAGCTCCTGCACAACAGGGGACACAGACAAGAGTGTAATGAGTGTGTGAGTGTGTGAGTGTGCGTGTGTGCGTGTGTGCGTGTGTGTGTGTGTGTGTGTGTGTGTGTGTGTGTGTGTGTGTGTGTCTGTGTGTGTGTGTGTGTGTGCGATGGGGAAAAGCGGAGCTGCAGAGGTGACAGGGGAGAGTGTGAAGATCGAGAGACAAATTATAGAAGTGAAATGTGATTCATTACATATTAATCTACTTGAAATGAATCTGTAAAACTGTGGATTTATGGTCTGGAGTAGACGCTCCGTGCTACGATTCTTAAAGCTGGCCAATAATAAATCTCACGGTTTGGATATGAATATAAACTGCTTGTTTATACATTTCCTTAATGTCCATAGATTAGTGGTGAGGAAGAGTTTGTTTATGACAGGAATGCCAAAGATTATGGTTAACAATAGCTAATGCTCTATTTCTAAAGGTTTTAGTAGTACAGCACATTCAGAGGAAACCCTGCTTTTAAGTTGAAATGTTGTAAATGACAGTATAAACAGTTTATCTAATTCTTTCCCATGCTTCACTTTTAATGATTTAAGTCCACTTACATGCTCACAGATTTGAAACCTTGCGATATATCAAACTTTTCCTTTGGTTTCGGATGATAAATAATAATTCCTGTTAATCCGAGACATTAAGTGGTCTGTAAATGCCACTTAAAATGAATTAGACTTTGCAGCATCATGGTATAAAACGCAATTTGATGACACTGCACAACTTTCAAGATGTGTCCTGCCATTGAATGTATCCTTCCTTTTTGTTTTATGGGTCTACCAACGCGATAAGGGCAGTGGAATATGCTGAGGAATCATTCATTTACATTTTTCACACTGATATGACCTAAATCACTGAGCTGCCTGAAGATGAACAGCGCTGACGTCACTCCTATGTTTTTCAGGGTAATTCGCTCCCTTTCTGGCCTGCAGACACCCCAGGATGTATGAGATTAACTCACACTGTGTCCTTATTGGAGTGTAAGAAAAAGAAAAAAAAAGTTTGACTCATCAGAACCGTACAGGCCTGTGGGATGTCTGTCACTGCAGTGGCAAACTCTGCCAATTATAGGAGAAATAATTTGATTTTGATACCACGGTACGTATTAAAATCATGTTTCATTTTCAGTTTCAAATGCATGAATAGTCTGGATATACACTCGTCGTTCAATGTGATCTGACACCAATAAGAGGCAAAGCAGGTGACTGGGATGACAGATAAACGCAGGATGATATACAGTTTGTGGCTAAATCAGTACTGCGTGGTATTTCAACACCTTTTTTTCTACAGGTCTACATGAACAGACACTCAGCTCTCTTTTAGAGTGAGAAGTTCAGCATCCGTGAGGAACTCGGAGTAGAGCCTCTGCTCCTTTGCGTTGAAAGGAGCCAGTTGAGGTGGTTCGGGCATCTAGTAAGGATGCCCCCTGGGCGCCTCCCTAGGGAGGTGTTCCAGGCACGTCCAGCTGGGAGGAGGCCTAAGGGAAGACCCAGGACCAGGTGGAGAGATTAGATCTCCACACTGGCCTGGGAACGCCTCGGGATCCCCCAGTTAGAGCTGGTTAATGTGGCCCGGGAAAGGGAAGAATGGGGTCCCCTGCTAAAGCTGCTGCCCCTGCGACCCGACCCCGGATAAGAGGTTGAAGATGACTGAGTGCATTTTTAGATACTGGGGATAAAGTTTTGGTCACTCACTCACTCAAACTGTTTTTTCATGTGAATACTGTATGAAGTCATTCTATGCATCATGACTATAATTGCTACTGTCAGGTCTAACTGAAGTGAGGATGAATCAGCTTCTAAAGAGTCTGCCACATTTTTTAGACTTTTGCATGGATCTGTCTTGTTTAAACGCATGGGTGCACACATGTTCTCTGAAGTTTGACCTTGTTGAAAGCAGATATCCCCAGTGAAACTAAATGGGCTGGATGAAAGGACTGTATCGGGAGGAAGAGTTGAACTGCAGGCAAAAACGCGACCCGACCCTGGATAAGCGGTTGAAAAGATGAAAAAAAGTATTCACCACCCCTGGAAATTTTATTGACAAAAACACTGAATCGAATTAGATTTGATGTGGCTTTTTTGACACTGATCAACAGAAATATAACCTTTAATGTCAAAGCGAGCGGTGCAACGATTCACCTATCGGAAACTGGTTTTAACGTTAAAGATGAGACCACATCAACAGGCAGACCCCTGGTGCGATCAAAGTGTTCTAAGTGTTTTTTGTTTGCACTGGAAACGTAATAAACACAATGTAATTCTGAAAATTATAGGTTGGATTCCAGTATCTCCATTTAACAAATGTTAAGAGTTGTATCAGATTGCATTGTATCACATCAAACCACACCAGATCAAATTGCACTGAATTGTTATATATGAAAATTTAATCTAAATGGTCTTATAAGGGAGAGATGCAAAACCCTAGTCCAATTGGTAACAACTCTCTAAAAACTGATCCGCCAACAAGTATTTTATATATTTGTAATGTTGAAGTATTTGTCTTCGGCAGCAACATCAGCCTAAAGTTTGTGTGGATCTCTACCAGCTTATCACATCTCGACATGGCAGTGTTTCTCCAAATGCATTTTCAAAGAGAGTCTGTATTATGGAAGATCGTAGGTCTATGCTGAATTGTGTCACCGCAGAGCATTGCAGTGTATATTTCATATGGAGACATTTTTCTGGTGATAGCAAAGCACATTTTACGATTTCCCTCTGATGTTATGGGCATGAAATATCTTTCCTGCTTCAAGAAGATGCTGTTCACTTTCTTTTAAGAGAAATATACACTTGCCTGTTTTCATATCTTGGTGAAGATAAAAACTGTGAGACACAAAAAAGCCAAGTTGGTTATACACCACCACTCCATTAAAAAGGAGGCAAAGAAGGGAGTAATGTGTGGTTTGTGTCCTGAAAGGAGAGCCGAAGGTACATTTGTGTCTTCCTCCAAGATTATTTTTATCTGGATCACTGATCTATATTCCTGTTTTCTTGTTTTTTTTTTTTTAAATTAAAAAAGACTCCAGTTTCACTTACTTACTTACTTGTGTCAAGTTCATGCCTTAAGCTCAGTTTATTAATTCTTTTGGCAGAGTCATTCTTTTAAGAAGTGAAATAAATGATCCTGTGGATGTGTTTTTATCCAGAAATGTTGAACCTGTTGCGGAAAGTTAGAGGGTGGGAGAGAGTAACGTTAAAAAACAGCTGTGTCGTTTGTGTCATTACGAGAAAAAGAGAGACAGTAGAGGAAGAAAGGGAGACGTAGGATGAGTTGTGTCTTAAAGGGTAGCTAACCTTTGCTGTGACACTGCTAAAATTGATCCAGCTGCAATTTTATTTCTACTTTGGATGCTGCTGGCGTCCCTTATTCAATGCATCCCTTATTCAATGCATGTGTGTGCGTGTGTGTGTGTGTGCGTGTGTGTGTGTGTGTGTGTGTGTGTGTGTGTGTGTGTGTGTGTGTGTGTGTGTGTGTGTGTGTGTGTGTGTGTGTGTGTGTGTGTGTGTGTGTGTGTGTGGCTATGGCAGAACCTGATTATGAAGAGACATCGGAGGTGATAGAAAAGGCTGCTACAAGATAACAACACTGAATACTGAGGAGTGTGTGTGTGTGCGTGCGTGTTTAAGAAGAAAAAGTGCTGAGTCAGGGCAAAACAAATCCATGGCACCCGAACAGCAGATGGAGGGATTTCTCCCCTACAGAGCACACACACACACACACACACACACACACACACACACACACACACTCATGCACGGTAAAACACACAGAATGAGCACCACTTGCGATTGCCAGGATGATGTCACGGTGACACGAGGCCAACACAATTCAATAATCAACAAATCAATAACAAAAACACACACACACATTCCCTCATGTCATCACATCCATTATAAAGCTACATTTCTCCGAAATAGCAGATGATCAAAAGACAACACACCGTGAACCCCATTATTGTTCCACATAATGTGCTATGGAAGCATTTGCTAATGTCAGTCAGTTAGAAACAGAGTGTCAGTTTGAAACAGAGTGAAATATCTCAATGACCTTTCCTCTGCAGACTGGTTTAAATGTTGCAGCTTGTTGCTTTAACCAGGCTCAGTCCGGTTTTGTGTCCCAGTTTAAAAGTCCAGGGAGTAAAAACATCCAGGGACTGACCCACCCTAACAAAACATGGGGCTGCAACAATTAATCATCAAATTATCAATGGATCATTGCAATGTCATTACAGTTGGGCATGACTATAGAGTTTGGTCTTGTAGGACAATAATATTTATGTGCATTGTGCACTTACAAATGTGCCAAATGTATGCATTATATCCCAAATCACTTTGGCGGCTGTGGCTTAGTGGCAGTCCTCCATTTCGAGAGATTGGCGGTTCGATCCCCACCTCCCCCGGTCCACATGTCGAAGGGTCCTTGGGCAAGACACTGAACCCTGAATTGCTCCCCGTGCTGCGCATGGGTGTGTAAATGTTGTGTGAATGATTAGATTAGATTAGATTAGATGGTCTGTAGATGTCCACCACCATCAGTGTGAATGTCTGTGTGAATAGGTGAATGTGACAAACAGTGTCAAAGCGCCTTGAGTAGTCAGAAGACTAGAAAGGCGCTTTATAAGTACAAGTCTATTTACCCCTTGGACCTTTTATAGTTTCACATTTTCCACTTCCAGGTGAAAGAGGGTGTTTAAATCAAATGTAATTCAAGGGATGATTGTTTATAATAAAGCCAATTAATGCTAGGATTATCATGACTCTAATGTACTAGTTTCGAGAACTTAACTCGCCCGTGTTTCAGTTTTTCACCAAACTGCATCATGCTGTCACTTTTAAAGTTGTGAAGTCATTTTCCATGTCATTGTGACCTTTACATTTATACATTTATTTTGGTGTATTACAGCTAACTTGACTTTTTATCAGACTGAATTTGTAAACTTGTTACTCTCCATTTACATCTACAGTCTGACATTGCCTGCACACAACTGATATCCATGGGGTTGGCAGATTCGTTTTCCCAAACCAATCACAAGAGACTTACAGTCCGAGCAAACTAACCTGCGGTTTAGCCCAATCAAGCGATTGTGTGACTTTCTAAACATTAATGGACCAAAACGATCAAATACTGATAGTGAAATTAGTCATTTTTCAGGGGTTGTCATGCTCATAGCTATGACTCAGCTTTACAGAGTCTATGACATAAGCACAAGTTTAACTCACTTGGTTGTGGGAAGCACACACAAGGAAACAGTAAAGACAGAAGACAGTTGTAGGCAGCTAGCAAAACACTGATGTTGGCCACATGTTATCGATGTAAACGCACAGCTCCACAATGGTGTTAGTCCCGCCCATGGTTGTGATTGGCTGCACTCATTGGTTCGATTATTCTTTTTTTAACCATGGTTTCATGTTGTAAAGCCAGAGGATTCAGTCAACAGATTCAAAAGGTCTCCCAGGGGTGTCAAAGTGATCCAGTAAAGGGCCGCTGTGGCTGCAGGTTTTCATACCAACCAAGCAAAAACACACCTGACTTGAGTCATGCAATCACCCGAATTGTCTTCACACAGTTGATTATTCTTTTTTTAACCGTAGTTTCATGTTATGACGTCAAAGGATTCAGTCAACAGATTCAAAAGGTCTAGACCCAGGCAACAAAGCACTACTAAAAACCACTAACTAGAATTACAATATATTATATTGTATATTGTATATTCAACAACACCAATACACAGTCCAAATTCAACATGATTTGTTTCTAAACCTATTAAAAATCAGTCTGAGGTCATCCTCTTTCCTTTTTCCTCTGTTTTTTCCTCCACCAGCTGTTTCAGTGGTGCGCTGCCTGCTCGTTAGGGCAGCAGCTAAAGGCCAGAGATAATAAGTACCGCAGTAACAGACATGAACGCTGACAGCACATAGGAGAGAGCAGACATCCTGACCTTTACTCGGTACGGCTGGATTGGAGAGGAAAGAAGTGAAGAACACAGACAAGCGAAAGAGTGAGAGAGAGAGGGTCAGATAAACTGACACCCCCCGATTTAAGGAGGAAATAGGAAGATAGGGAGATGGAGAGACAGAAAGAGAGAAAGAAGTATATACAGAACTGGAGAAGAAAATAAAAAAGAGCAAAGAGAGCTCAGTGTACACAGGAAAATCTGTGAAAAGAAAATGATTCACTAAACCCATCATGTTAGTCACGCATCACGTTTGATCACCAAAACAGTAGTGTCTGTCATGCACGCCTGTCAGTTCTGATCGAGTAAAGCTCCTGCTTTTCTTTTCCCCAACTGTCTGTAATGACACCAGAGCTTCTTTCTCCATTCGGAAAGGGAATTGAGGTTTAAAACAGGTCAGGAATAATGCATTGCCGCTCTGCTGGACAGTCAAATTAGCCTATTACCACAAGGAATTAACCAGTCAGGAGGCCGTGACTTTTGGGGTCAACCGCATCAGTAGACCAACCAACCAAACACCCTTAAGAGCAGCAGTGTTAAGAGGGTGCAGAAGGGGTCTGCGAGTTCCTCAGTTCAGAGGAAAAGTGTGTGTATGGATAATGCTCCTCTACACACTTTTCATGCCGTTGCTCACATTTGCTGTAGAAGATGCCTCTTGTTCTAAATGTTGCAAGTAAACGTCCGTTTTCTTATGCTGACTACAAAACAGAGAAATGAATAATAGTCATTTGTCGCACAGACTGAGTGGGATGAATGTTTGATCTTTTTGGTATTGCATGCCATGCTTCAATGGGGGTGACAAGAATAGCATGCATGCCAGTATCTTTATGAAATTAATTGGTGGAATTAGAGATATATGACTGCCATGCATGAATTATACATCAATAATAGCCTAATTGTATGCATGATCCATCATGTTTAAGATATAAAAAGACATGGTTTAAATATCATAGTCAATAATTTGAGTTTCATGTTCATGTTTTCAGGAGAGCACATGTCTTATTAAAGAGGATCAAAGCTCCCCCTGGCTCCCCTGGAGTTCACAGTACAACCAGGCATTAGATTACTTTAGCTCCATGCAACACACTTCACTTACAGACATCCCTGTTCCCCAGAAACAGCAACACAGTACTGGACAGTTTTGCAAATCTCTGATGCTCTGTTTCTCAGGGACTTCCAAAATATGCAAAATATCTCTTTAAAAAAGGTACAGATTGACATATTAGTTAATTCAAGTTTTGTGAGAGGCTGCTGCACCTTCTTATGCAAGATTCACAATATTTTGTGTTGTTATTTTCTTAAGAAACCAATATACAGTACGCATGCAATGTATTTGTGAGTCAACGTGTAATACAAACAGCATTACACTTACACTTAAGCTTTTCTCATATAAACTCCAGACAATATCTGAGGAATCAGGTCAGGGCATTGCCCAAAGCTGTCCTTTCACACATGTAACACACAAACACAAACAGGAGATTGTCTGTATCAGATTACTCACTTACTGGAAAAACAGTGTGGTTTAGGCGAGGAGTGGCGCCTGGATAGATTGCACGGGGCAGGATATAACGCGGGTTACACCAGTGTATGAAGATGACTCAAATGTGGGAGTCTTCATATAAAACCACCCTTTTTTGCACCCTCAAATGTTTGTTATGCCTACTCTGTCACCCTGTATTCTCATATATAGGTTTTATAGGAAATTACATAGACTGTATGATCTCACAGAGTAAACTGATTTGGACATTTGCATTCTCAGCTCTGCCGGGTTTGCAGTGCATGTGTGAAAGGGGCTTTAGTTACATTTTGTGCAAATGTTTGTCACGATGACCTTTCAATATTTCCTCTACAACTCCCTTTCTCATTTAATAAAAAAGGGACCCCAAAACTTTATCAAATGTTAAATTTGACATGTTTTGTCTTTTATTGTCCTAAAAAAAATGTCTAAAATTGGAAATTAAGATGTAAAAAAATGTAGATGAAAGCATGAAAACTGACTCATCAACAAATAAGTAAAAAATTATAAATCTAGCCAAATTATGTTTTGATTTGGATAACCTGTACCAAAAATATATTGAGGTTTGATACAAAGCCTTATGAATAATAACAAAAAACAAAACATAAAGCATTCCCTGATTTGAATTATTGGCCTACAACCACAAATGTGACCTTCTCGCTTTCCAAGTATGCGTAAGTCCTGGTCGATGGCAGACTTTGTAGCTAGAATCAATACATTTGATAAGCACATGGCTGCTCAAAAGAGGCAGACTTTAAAATAATGTGAAATTGCAATACTGAGTGCAGAATGTTTCATTATTAAAATGTATTCATCCAGAGGCCAATGAAAACAAAGGCTTTATACTAAAAGGTCAATCAATCTATTGAGGATAATGAAGGGTTTTGGCATTGCTCTTATTCACTTACTTCAAAAGCCCCAAAAAAGATTGCATTCCTCCAAAAAAAATGAATATGTGGCATTGACAAAAATCATACATAGATTTATTTGGGCTAGCATTAAAAGAAGCATCAAAGGGAATGTTATTTTGGATGCTTCCTCCTGCCACAGTCTTAGGATACAAGCCAAGGACGTGTGGCGTCTGTGGATTATGACTTTTTTATGGCGGCAGGGGTGGGAGAAAGGAACAGAAACTCAAGATAACAAGTTCAGGTCCCACAGCAGCCAGATTGTCCCCATCAGAGACCGCAAGTGTTTTAAAGTGTCCTTGATTTACTCTGGATAAGAGCACTATCTCAGTGACTAACATCGTTTTAAATCAAAATAAGAATCTGAATTCATGGAGCCAACTGGAGACCCTCCGTGTGCCACTGGGATTATCGGAAATGTGGAGCAGACGTGGAGCTTAAAGTTACTGACAATTTAGAAGAAAGACTTAACAGAAATGTACTCGCAGATTTATGAATAGCTGGTGTTAGTGTGTGTTGCTCCAGCCATTAGTTAACACTTTGGCACAATTGGAATTTACTAAGTGGAGATTTATGCATCATTTAAGCGAAACAGATGCACAACACAAACTATATTCTTACATAGTTGATGTAAATATAATCTACATCCATTTAACTGTTTGCAGCGGACCTAATGCTAGCATGCTAAGACATGACCCATTAACAGTGAATAGGCTAATGTTCGACATGATCAAAATGTTGTTTAATAAGGCTTTAAATTATATTTTCTAAAAACAAAACATACCTCGTGTAGTCTAAAGCAAAAGCATATTCAGTTACAAAGGATTCACAATCAAAAGTAAAATAGGATTTAGCCCCTTAAAACTTTTATTTTTAGAAGTTATATTCAGAAGTGTGTGATCTGTTTAAGTAGCTAGTTTGGATTGGATGGTATTACAACTTTCCCAGCAACCAACTACCAACCCAGTTGTTAGGGGTAGAAATGGGTTATTTGGGTTAAAATAAGTACATCTGTTATGTCATTTCATTCAGTTTCACTTTGACTTGGGACCGGACATGAACCGCAGTCTCCTAGGTCAAAGTCTGGTGTGTGTGTGTGTATGACCCAGTGTCTCTATGGTTTGCAGCAACGTGCAATGTCAACATCTTCTTACAGCGACCAGGCTGAATTTACACATTACTACTGTATATAGGACCATAGTTTTAACTAAGACACTTTATTCATTGCAATGGTGCAACTCTATTTATTTTTAAACTAGCTACTATTCCTATCTTAGTCAGGACTTCACATTTAAGGGTATTGATGAATTTATGAATAGCTGGAGCAATCCAAGCCTGTTCTCTGTAACCACAGTCTAATGGAGGCTGGACCGCAGAGAGACCCTTCAAGCTATCAGCCAGCTTCTGTAATACCACACCCTCAGCTAAGTCTCTCCTGGTGTTAGGCAGTGTCATCCCCCCAAGGAGAACTTCAGGCCTCGTCTCTCTTATTCAGACATCTAAAGAACCCCCGGTACATTATTTCTACTCTTTCTGTTTTAAAAGAAACTGACACAATGCTTGTCAGGGCAATGGCTTCAGAGGTTCCACACAGTAATGGATGAAGGAAAGGTGAAAACACTAAAGGGGGACAGGTAGACAAAAACAGGATGGGGGGGGGGGGGGGGGTGTTTCAAAGAGAGGCAGAAAGACACAGACGGGCCAAGCAGAGAGACAGTTTTACCAGGTCTAGATTTATAAATGCGTCTGTGAGGGCTTAGGGAATTTGAAAGGGTTTGAAGCTGATTTGAGTTGGAGAGTCATATAGTTGCAGTGGATTCAAGGTGGAGCTTAAGGTGTTTTTCTGACAACCTGGGAGAAAAGATGCTGTTATTTTTAAAAAATGACTCAGCACCAGAGCAAACAAACAGCCATAATAACATTCTCAGAGATGGGACGCAACGAGGGCTGCACTCAAATCACACATTTTTAAATTCAAACCACAGTCTAAAGATTCGACTACTTGTTTCTTTCTTCTCATATATCAAACTAGCTGGCAATCAAAACATGCATTGGCATGAGTTTCAGTGATGATTTTGAACACATTAACATAGCCAAATCCTGCCAGCCACAGTTTCATAATGAAGTGAAAACATTTTTACACTTCTCAGCAGGTGGCAGTCTGCGCAGTCTGCCCATGGGATTCAACTCAGCAGGTCAGGGACAGACGCTCGTTGTGGGAGGATCCCCTTTGTCTCCTTGCATTTCCTCTGTGGTGCTGCGACATGAACGGCTCTAGGTCTGCTTGGAAAGGCTCAGGATGAAGGTGGCCCAAGGCTTTGCAGCACCCTCGCCTGGACCTTGCTGCTTTCCAGGGCCATGGACTTAATGCTCGCTATGCCCTCCTTCCCTGCGGGGAGGGATGGCTGTCAACCGGGGCGGTCTGTCCTCAATGTCGGAAACCTGAACACAGGCCCTGTCTCGTTCCTTTGTGGTTGTGACAGCAGTGTCATCACCATTAATATCTATAGACCACCTGTGGGGAACTGTTCACCTCATTCGACTCATTGACTTTCATGGGGGGGCAGCCATAGAAAGGACAAATCAAAACTGGAAATAAAGTCCAAAAAAGGAGCACTTTTTTTACATAGCAGGCCACTGGAACATGCATGTGAGGTAATGTCCCTAATCAAGTCCTTGAAAACAGGTACAGCAATTAAAATAGTTTCAGGGTTCTTGTAGAATAAGGACCGGGCCCCGGAGATGCTGGCTTTGGGGAATTTAAACCAAATGTGGTAGGCAGGTGGAAAATTAAGTAACAGGGTTGCTAAGTAATGGGACTTGAGCTAACAGGGAGTTTATGAAGGAGAACAAATCAATGATGCTTGCAGGTTATGCAGGTATCAAGAGAGATGTTCCCTTATGCCTCAAGTCTGCCACCATCCTGCCTGTGCTAAACAAAAGTCCTGTTTCATGCCCAAATGACTACTGACCCATCGCAATGACACCAACAATAATGAAGTACCTTGAGATGCTGGTCGCACAGCACGTCAGATCCATCCTCCCACTGAGGATGCAGTATCTTCTGCCATGCACTTGGCCCTAACCTAATGGAAAAACAACACTAACGTCCAATACTGTTCATAGATTTTAGCTCAGCAGTCAGTACCATTGTACCACAACAGTTAATAGGGAAGCTGAACACAGTGGGCTTCAACACAATTTGGATTCTGGACTTTCTCAGGGGGAAGGCTCAGCCAGGATGGGTAGCAGAACCTCAAGCACCACCACACTGAGTTGGCTCTCCCCAGGGGTGTGTGCTCAGTGCACTTTTGTTCAGCCTGCTGACCCGTGACTGTACTTCCAGATCCAGCTTCAACCACATCAAGTACTTCAATGACACGGAAATGCTGGGTTGAGTCACGAACAATGATGAAACACACTGTAGAAAAGAAGAGGTGGTTTCATGGTTCAGTGACAATAACGTCTCTTTAAATGTATGGAAGACGAAGGAGATAGTCAGATAGTTTCAAAAGAAGACACAGTGAGCAGCCCTGCTAACCATCAATGGCACGTCTGTTGAGGGAGTCAGCAGTACCAAGTTCTTGTCAATATACATTGCCGGCGACCTAACCTGGTCCAACAACACCACAGCTCTCACCAAGCCTGGCCCGTCCAACTGGTTTCCAACATACTGGCCAAGCCCTCCCACTATCTCTTTGCACTCCTGACATCTGTAAGGAGGTTCCCGAGCATCTGCGCCAGGTCCGTCACAGCTTCACCCCCCAAGCCATTATACTAATATACTACATTAACTGTTTTTTAGTACTCTGTCATCTGTTGTATATGTTGCCCAGGAGAATAATATTGTGCTTCATGTATGAGTGTACTAGTATCCATAAAAGAATCTTGAATCTATAAGAAGTATACATGGCAAAGCTGATGACAGTGTCCCACAGAAGCAACAAGTCATTCTAGTAGCAAAAGAACAAGATTGGAGAACAAAAATGAATGTAAAGGAACTGGAAGTATGGTGTCTCTTTACACCTGCTTCCCTGCTACTAAAATGGACCAACTCAATGCTCTGGAAAACACAGAAAAAGGCCTGTAGTCTATAGATAACTGGTTAGAATGTATACTATAAATTGGTTGAGGGACGTATAAGCCATAAAAAAACATGAGGCTTTTACAAATCAGGCCATATTTACCCATATAATTAGCTTTGCGGAGAGAGTGACTACCTCAGATTAAGAGGATTTGAGCGGAGGAGCTGTGGTATTTAACCTGATAAGGTGTTTAAGAGCAGTATTAAATATGCGCCCCTGGAGAGGCAGAGGTGGCACTTAAACATCATATAAAGATCAATAACTCATTCTAGGGCTCCCTCCATAGTTAATTTTAACCTACAGCCCCATGCTAATGTTTAAACCCTCTTTTTAAATCTAAATAAATTAGCACTTCCAGGAAATGATTACTGGGGATAGATGAAGTGTTCCAAGGCTATTTCGACGTAATTATAGTCGTTCTAATTTGCAATGATCGGCATGGCCCACTGAAAAAATGAGACCGTTTAGATGTTAAATACTGTCATTAACATTTGCCTACAAATGTTAAATGCTGTCATTAACATTTGGCTATAAGATGGAATGAAGTTATCGCAATGTTTTCTTGTCAACCCACATGATGGGGCTGAGTTAAAATTACAATTACAGCAAAAGAGTGGTTGGGCAGGATGTGGCAGAGGAAGGAAATGCAGTAATTAAAGAGAAAAGGTGAGTGGAAGGAGGGAAAGCCAAATTAAAAAGTTAAAGGTTTCGGAGAGAACAACAACTTGTGCCTTTTAAAATAGACTATTACCGTCCCTATTTAATGTTAGATTCAGTTCACTATTCAACTCTGCATGCTGAAACCTGCACATAAGCATGGAGCCAATTACGATATGCCTAACCAACCCTGTGGGAAATACTCCTCAACACTTACTTTTGTTCAGCTCTATAACGGCAACACAGTCACAGATTAGATTGTTGACTGACTCAGTTTGATCATTGTCTATTAAGTGCATCATCAATACTTCAATTGGTATGACACAGAGGGAGCTGCTGTGGGACTCGAGGTAAGTGTGGGGACTGGCGTGCATGGTAAAAACTGCATCACTATTAATATTTCCATTGCTACCCCCCTTAGGAGCTTTGTTTGGCTTATTCACAGAGCAAAAACTGGCCCCTCTGCCTCCATCTCAGCCCAACCACTGAGGCTCGTCTAGTTATAGAAAAAAAAAAGACTCTGAAATGAAGGCCAAACACTTCAGAAGCACTGTGCATTTGTTACTAATATGTTTTATCCCTTTTGTGTGTTCAAACTGTAAAGGAGATTTTCTTTTAGTAAGACTGGGGTCATTATTTTTTATTTAAGGAATGGCACAGAGCAGAGCCAATTACAGTGGAGGTGACTGTTGTAAATAACAACTAGTGCAGGGGTGTTCAACCCTGCTCCTGGAGGGCCACTGTCCTGTCCTTAGATTTCTCCCTGCTCTAACACACCTGAATCTAACAATTATCAAACCTGTGACGAGCTTCAGCTGCTTGATAACGAGCATCTCATCTCATCTCATCTTCATACGCTTATCCGGGGTCGGGTCGCGGGGGGCAGCAGCTTTAGCAGGGGACCCCAAACTTCCCTTTCCCGGGCCACATTAACCAGCTCTAACTGGGGGATCCCAAGGCGTTACCAGGCCAGTGTGGACATCTAATCTCTCCACCTAGTCCTGGGTCTTCCCCAAGGTCCCTCCCAGCTGGACGTGCCTGGAACACCTCCCTAGGGAGGCGCCCAGGGTTCATCCTTACTAGATGCCCGAACCACCTCAACTGGCTCCTTTCAACGCAAAGGAGCAGCGGCTCTACTCCGAGTTCCTCACGGATGGCTGACCTTCTCACCCTATGATAATGAGCAGAGCATTATAATCATGTGTGTTAGAGCAGAGAGAAACCTAAAACATGCGGCTTGGACACTGCTGAACTAGTGCAACCACACCCTAATGCATCTTCTGCTGTTTTTGATGTGACGTAGAAGCAACAGCAGTTAATGTGACTTTTCTATTTCTTCATTGAATAACAAACAATATCCTCAACACTATGCTCAGATGTTCTGCCCCATAAACTGGTGAAATTTGAGTGTGACCATGTATCTGCTCATATAAGTTTGGTGGCTCCGAGTGCAGACCGAACTCGCATAGGCCAACATTAGCAGATGTATTACTCAAGTTAGAAGCCGCTTTTTTTTTTATGTAAAGTTTTACTTCACATGGGCTATAGTGCATCTCCTCTCAACCCGTGTAATTTACATCAACAATTGTTTTCTCTTGTTTTTGACAAAAAACATCTTGAACATGATGAAGTTGGTTGAGGAGCTTTGAGCTTAGGCCTCTAAACCAGAGCCTTTTGTTAGAACGATGGTGCTGAGCTCTGAGTCGAGGCTTCTACCTCTGACACCCCCCTAACTTCATGACATGCTAATTGTCCACTTTGTACATTATTATGCACCTGGGAGTAATAATATTAAACGTCAGTACAGGACCGTTGCTTCCTCACATTGCCGTTAGCCCCACTTAGTGTCTAGCCATAGTAGGGCACAGCACTGGAAGCGTAGGCAGCACCGTGGTGGGATTAAATGGTCGCCATGTGTGAACATTCCTGTCAATGCCAGCCCCCGTATGGGCTGACCAGCCGAGATGAGACTTCTGGCAGCAGCAAGTGCAAAGAAGGCATGTGGGAGTTTTGTAACCTTTACATTCAAGCTGGCCAATTGGCCTCAGATTTTTTGCAGCCTGTTATCACAACTTTGTGATGGAAGAGACCCTTTGACTGGTTCTTCAGTTTTGCTCTTCCCTGCCCTAGTTCAGCAGGGAGGGGGGAGTCAGTCATGACTGTCCGGTGAATACCAGCTGAACAAGAGACACTGATGCACAATCCTGACACAAAACAAAACCACAGCACCTGACCTAAGACAGCTTGTAAACTGTGAAACTCGACAGCGTTAATCAATTGTCATTGCGTTACATATTTCTCACACAAAGTGTTTTCAGAAAAGTGTTAGTGTACTGTTTAGCTGTAACAGGGGGAAAGTTTGTCCAGCAAGTGGGCAGGGCTGGGTTTTAACCGGACTTGGCCACAAACTCTTATTTTACTGCTAAACAGTACACTAAAATGTGCTCTGGAAACACTTGCATGAAATAGGCTATACAATAACAGAATATTGATTCATATTTGATCAGTGCTGCCTAGTCTGATCAGAGTTCACGAGCAGTCATTAATGCTGCACCAGGGACTCCTCGGCTCTGAGTGGTTGAGGGTAAGACGCGGTGAGAATCTAGCAGATGCCATTAGGAGCAGACAGGGAAAAGCAGCTTGATGCAGAGGTAAATGACTATTTCACAGAATGTCTGTCTCATAGTGCTGTCAGGTTATAGTGACAATTTCATACAATGTAAAAAATATATATATTTTTCATAGAAAGTTTTCAGACTTCAGCTTTAAAGCCCCTAAACACCCACACAGGTGTTTTTAATTATTCTGGCTGCTTAGACCTCTGCTTAGGTTGAATAATGGTGGGCGGGGCTTTGATGGGGATTTATGAGGTAATAAATATCTGTCTACCAAAAAGAATGATGAAGGTTTACTTTGTCCCACCTTAACAGGTAAAACAAAGCTAACAGGAGTCTCGGGAAGATGGCAATCATCACAGTACACACACCCAACCAGTCCTGAGGAGAGGTCTAATCAACCAGATTAACTGAAAACACCTGTGTGGGTGTTCAGGGGCTTTAAGCCCTTAGTAAAGTAGTGTTGAGTCTGATTTTAGATTTGTTGTTGGGCTCAGATTCTGTTGTCTCAGGCTGTGTCGAGGGCTGGGATGTAATAGCATTTTCCTGAGCTGTTTACCGTGTCAAATCTTTACATCACTTGCTCTCACGGTCAATATTCTTAAGACCGCTGAGCTCCTGAAAAAATGGAGTTGTCATGTCACAGCTGTGGCATAACTGCACAGAGTTTTCAATATGGAAAGGTATGAAAATGTAATAAGTCCAGGTAAATATGATTGATTATTTAACGTGGTGAAATATAATTAAAAAATGCACAATAATTTAACAATGATAGCCTATGATAAATCCTCCTTGGTCTGTCCCAAAGGCACCCCACTCTGTGAACCCCTGCTGCAGACAGCTGGAATGGGTCCAGAGGTATGATTGACTTCATGTTTCAGCAGTGCCTACAAACCCAAGTTGAACCCAACAATTTCACCCTCATGTCAATTTCCTTGATTTATCTCCAAGTTGGTCAAATTATTCTTACAGTAGGAGTAAAAGACATCTACTCTGGCACCACAATCAGCCACTGAGCTCTTTAAATGGAGAAATCAGCAAACAGTTCCCTCCAAAAAGCTCCAAAAACCAGCCACGAAGGCACCTCTCAAAACCCCACATCCAGTAGAAGGCTCCCTCATGAATTTTCATAGCGGTCGGTGAATGACTGACTCTGACTCTGATTCATACCCCTATTGAGAGGAGGAGGCCCTGTGGAGAGTTTTTGATGTACTAGTCTAATATAATTCCAGTGCATTCTATATACAATACAGATGGCTGGCAGTAGCTCCTGTCCTTACAAACTATCTATCCCTCTATCTGTTTTTGTATTTTTCACTGCCTCCCTCGCCCACAGAGGTATCTCTCAGACTGTGAATCCAGCTGAGGTTTGCCTTTGATGTTTGTTGCTCTGCGTCCTGTAGAGAGGCAAAGACTCCCTTCTGCACTGAGGGGGAAATGCACCGCTGCAGCCCACGGAACACAACTGAACACATTTCAGCAAAAATAGGGAGATTCAGTTGAGGGACTTTGCATTTTCTCCATCTGTTCCCAACACTTTATTGGCCTGAAGGTGCTCCTCGAGAGTCGAAAACTGACCAAGTGCATAAAGTTTAAAACTGCACAAGGCTAAACTTTTTATGGATGGCTAGGTCCCCAAACCCCTCACTCTTTATGCTTTGAGACACAACTGTGAGTTAATGGATAAGGTCACATCTGTAACAGAAGAGGGTAGAGACGAGCATTACCCACGGGGCATGAGCTCACAGGACCCTCTTACATTTAGCCCTTTTTGACCTTTTTGACCGAACAGTACCAAAAACTTTGTAATCAAAAAACTTAAACTCAAAAATCCCCTTTTTTTTGCACATTCCCATTTATGTTTTCACCACATCTGTGAAACTGTGAAAATTAGGCAAATTGGAACTCATTTGAACAACACAACAGCATTTGAAATGAGATTTCTACACAGGGAAAAAACCGACACCCTGATGTTCGTTTACTGCTGCCTGACTCATGTTTGAGCTGGATGTAATGAATGAACGCAGGAGACAAAGAGATGAAAAAAAGAGATTAAAAAAACACCAGAATATCTGTCTCTAAAGGAGTGTTGAGTGATGGTAATTTATCTCTGATTCAGTATTGAACTGCCATCGGGCAACCAGAATATGAAGTTGTTTCTACTGTTTACTCGCTAGCTCTCTCAAACGCTGTATACTCCCTTTCTGCCTCTCTGTCTCTATCAGGCTTTCAGCTTGTACACACTCTCTATCCCTTGGTATCCCTTATATTTTAGTCAGGAAAACAACAACATAGTTTCAACAGTACACTGTAAAAAATAATGGACGTAGCCACTGTGACATCACCCACTGGTTTGTGGACTACCATTTTGAAGCCAGGAGATTGGCTTATGACTATTGCTAAATGCTAAGATGAAAACACAGATTTCACAGTAGCTGATGCCAATTCTTTGATGGACTTTTGCCAGCGGGTGAGCGGATAGTTCTTGGCGCTGGAGCCATTAATTTTCACATACTGCAGTGACAGAATTAGCAGTTTCACTTAAGTAACCAGCTAATACTAGCACTAGCTAGCTAGCTTGGTTACCAAGTTGCAACCACTGAATGCTGATAAAGACATTTTAGGTGACGGAAATGTTACAACTAACACTGATGAAGTGAAAAAGGGGTTGAAGTCCTAAAACAAAAAAAACATAACGTCATTAGTAACATGTTTACTGAGATAATAAATCACGTGTGAAGTAGGGACACTTTCTCATTGACTTCTATAAAATCAGACTTCTTTTTGGAGCCAGTGGAGTCGCCCCCTGCTGGACATTAGAGAATGCAGGTATAATGCACTTCAGTATTGGTTTCACTCTTCAGGCCTGGAAGCTATGTCCTTTGTTTTTTACATTATATGGTTTCAACAGAGCTGTTTATTGATGTTGAAAACCTTAACTTTAATTAACATCATAGAAATGTCCACCCCATGTCCTAATATTAGTAGTGGCACTACATATCTCCTTATTTTTGTTAATGAAACCATGCACACGTTTAGCCAGTGTTTAACACACAGTGACATGAACCATCAGGAATTAACTGTTGTACTGAAACAAAAATTAAGTCCCTGATTTTCTCTGGTTTTGAGTTTCTCAAAAATGTTCTTGGTCCCCTGGGAAAAACACTCTATATGATGATTTACAATCCAGCAGATGCCAAATTAGAACATTACCAAATACAGAAAATGAACAAAAAAAATGTGTATGTGTGTGTGTGTGTGTGTGTGTGTGTGTGTGTGTGTGTGTGTGTGTGTGTGTGTGTGTGTGTGTGTGTGTTTTTAAAGTCAACTGCAATGTGGCACAGCATGTGGGCAAACAAGATACAAGGAGCAACACACATATTCACAGCTGGTGTAAACCACAGAGTGTTCTTCTCGAAGCAACTTAGAGAATGTAATTTAAGTTAAAAATAACTTCTTCTTTTTTTTTACATGCATTCTTCCCACAAAGTGAGCATCCATTCATCTTCAGCTGCTTGTCCCTATCGGGGGTCACGGGGGGCTTGAGCCGATCCCAGCTGACATCGGGCGTGAGGCGGGGTCCACCCTGGACAGGACGCCAGTCTATCGCAGGGCACATAGAGACGAACAGAGACAGACAACCATTCACACTCACATTCACACCTACGGGCAATTTTAGAGTCATCAAATAACCTAACACATGCATGTCTTTGGACTGTGGGAGGGAACCTGAGAACCCGGAGAAAACCCACGCAGACACGGGGAGAACATGCAAATTTCCCACAGAAGGGCCCAAGCCCAGATTTGAACTAGCGACCCTCTCGCTGTGAGGTGACAGTGCTAACCAACACCCTGCTAAGTGAGCAGTCAAACATAAAAAAAAAAAATCATAAAAATTCAGTGAGCTCCTTCTCCAAGGAAACCTGGATTCACCAACAATGACTGAACACCATCAAAGGATATGTCAAAGGATTTTACTGCTATATTAGATTTAGTAGAGTCATGCATTCTGGGTAATAAAGTCCCTCAAACCTTTAAAACTAACACTCAGGTTTGCCAAGGTGTAAAGCTTTCTAATGTAGCTTTAAATATGAGACACTGAAACAAAGTCCTGCACCAAGTAAAGAAAGTACCATTGTCAATGACTCGATCTGCTCATTATTTATGAAAACAAATGTGCTTTGAAATGTGCTGGCACTGCAAGTGGTAAAATATTCAAGCTGGACGATGGACAACGGGGGAAAGGTGGCTGAGTCTGTGGGGACTTGACTGGAGGGTGACCGATTCAAGTACTGCACAGTGGACTGGGAGCTGGAGAGGTGCCAGTTCACCTCCTGGGCATTGTGGAGGTGACCCTTGCCCGGAGTGCTGACTATGTGGCAGCCCCTTTGCTCCGACACCTCTACGTCAGTCTGCCCCAGGGCAGCTGTGACTACTAAGGAGTTTACCACCACCATGTATGTCTGTGTGAATGAATGGAACCTGGACTCTGTAAAGCGCCTTGAGCACTGAGAAAGACACTATATAAATCAAAGCCATAATAATATAATAATAATAATACATTAATGCACGTCTCTGGGTCCTGCGTGTGCAAGCATAATCAGGCCTACGTGTGAAATGTAACAACAACAGAGTGTAAAAATTTTATTTCCCTATTGAGGGATTAATGAAGTGCTTAATTAGCAATGAGTAATTGCTCACCTTCTCTCCTGTTGACCTTAGCAAAGACCGGCCCATGGCTGCTGGTTAGCTGGGAGGAGCTTCTGAATGAGGAGGGCGGCAGGTTGGCCACCAGTGGTCTGTCACATACCTCTGTTAACCAATCACAAAGCAGAAAAGACACTTTAGAATCACGGATCATGTCATTGAAACTTTGGATCAATTCATCACAGTCTGCTGTCTCACTATAATGCTGGTGAAAAGCAAACTGAAGGCAGTGAGGAAGATTTATTCTATCGGAGAGGTTAAACTTAAAGCTCTCCTGAGTATCCGTAACAGATAATTGTAGGCTGGGGCAGGTAAGGGGTCGCACAGAGCAGGAACATGAATAACACAACTTGGTTGCGGAGGGAGAGGAAAGTCAGTGGAGACCTTTTCAAGCCTCATACACTTTGCTGCTTATAAATGTCAAGGGCAGGAGTTGAAATTATAAGTTGAGTACAAATTGACTCTGAATTAGTGACCCATGAGCAGTGGCTGCAGTCAAATAGTCAAAATAATTACGTACTTTGTCTTTTCCTAAACATGTTTCCCTGACCTTAATGGAAAATGTCACGAGGTTCGGGAAAGATGTGAAGGAGAATTCATAAAGACAACTGCGCTGCTAAGAGAATCTGACAAGTAATTATATGACGGCCGAGGCTGTTGATGTGTGTCTGCTGTGGTGAAAATACAATGTTCTGAAGAAAGGCTACTTAAAGTGCATTTTAGATACATCGCCCAGTGTGTTCCTACTGTGTTATTTCATACAGGCGCTATAAACATCTCGGGCAACTCGCTGAAAAATAGTACTTCTTTACCAAGGTTGGAACTGAAATATAAAAAAAATAATAATGCAGGCTATCCGTCACATTGAGAGTGGTTGCTCACGTTCATCCTCCTGTCTGCTCATATTTATCCACATCCCAATTACTATGACCGTATGAAACAGTTGACCAGTCGTATGAAACAGTTGAATTTATGCAAGATAGGCATATCGTTTGTTTTGTGAAAGGCAAAAGTGTGCATTGTTTTAAATGCTGCGGCTGCAAGGACTTGTGGGACGGTACTATCTCCTTTCCTTGTCGTAAAGGATGGTCCAGTGGACCCTATACTAATGGAGATAAGAAAGGAAACACTGAAGCACCTTTCCTTATCACTTCAAGGAGGTTCAACCAGCTCTTATCTTGGCTGCTGCTGAGATACCGCCAGGTCATTGCACTGTGCAGTTAGTAACATACCAAAGCAAGAAAAGACTATTCGACCACAGTCTGTAAATATGACTAAACAACGACATGGCAACAGTATGGTTGGGATGATCGCCGTTATGTGGGAACTCAAGGGGTTAAAGAGTCAAGTCAAATTTATTTATATAGCACATTTCATACAGCAAGCGTGAACTCAATGTGCTTAAAGAAATTAAAACAAAGATACATTGAATAACATAAAATAGCATATGGGATCAAAATAATTAAAAGAAAAAAAGTGACATGCATGAAAAACACCTCCTCATTTCACTACAAAAAAAGTACATAAATGTTGGAGGTAAACAGGACCAGATAAGGCAAGAGCATGGGAGTTTCAGAGGTAGTGTGTGTGTGTGTGTGTGTGTGTGTGTGTGTGTGTGTGTGTGTGTGTGTGTGTGTGTGTGTGTGTGTGTGTGTGTGTGTGTGTGTGTGTGTGTGTGTGTGTGTGTGTGTGTGTGTGTGTGTGTGTGTGTGTGTGTGTGTGTGTGTGTGTGTGTGTAGGTGTGTGGCAGGAAGACTGAGCTTTTGGAGAGACGGCACGTGAAGTGACGGGTCGGCTCTTTATTTGTTGATATTTGTCCGCTGGTGCACAGGAGATGTTGCCATTTTTCCAGGAGCATGTTTTACAACTTGGAATTGACGCCCCTCAAGTTATTCATACGATTATTCGATCTGGGAAAATATTACTTGTTTCAAATCCATGCAAAAGTCCTTCTTTTGGGACCTATAGAAGCAGAAAGTTACGGTAAATTTAGAAGAAGAAGAAGAAGAAAAATTCCTTTATTAGTCGCGCAACGGGGAAACTCGATTTTTTTCATTCTATTATTATTTTTCATGTTACATACACACACGTGCACAAGCAAGACCTATATACATGCAATTAATGGAGAGAAGTTAGAGCGAGGGGGCTGCCAGTGCCTTGCTCAACAGCACCTTGGCAGTGCCCAGGAGATGAACTGGCACCTCTCCAGCCACCAGTCCACGCTCCATTCATGGTCCACACAGGGACTCGAAACGGCGACTCTCCGGTTCCCAGCCAAGTCACCTATGGAATGAGCTACTGCCGCCCATTTCATGTATCAAAATGAAGCTTCATCAAACAGCATACTGAACATACTGAATAGATGTTCTGTGATACAGGAAGGCTGGAGTTAAATAAATCCACATATTGCTTAATAACCAAAATCAAATGTATCCCCTTAACAAGTATTCTAGTCTGATAGATATTTATTCATTCCAATGAACACTGCCAGTATCTACGGTGCAGTATATATATATATACTATTGGTAATTGTGGAATGATGTTAAATTGTGCACTTTAATGTTCATTTGTGGTTGCTGTTTCATTGTTTTGTCATTTCCATTATCATCAGTAGGTACGTTTGACAATTCAGTATGAACAGATTTTTCAATTGAAGACTTAACTCTGCATTAATCATCTTTTGAGTGTCTTTGTTCGATGTGATCATACAAAACACAATCTTACCAATAAAATTCTTCCAATGAAACCCACACCAACACAGAAGAGCACACATACTTATTTTCAATTGATATGCCTTCGCTAACGTGTTGCTGTTTTTGAAAGAAACCATTTGAGAGCTGTTTTTCTGCAGCTGACAAAAGCAGGTATAAACAGGGAGGTGTGGCTCCACTTGTCATGTATCCATTTGGGAGATGTTTCCCCAGAATACCTGATTATTTACTAATTATCAAATGTTCACTTGTTTCCATGATTACTGCATAAGTGTAATCTAAAACCTATTTTTAATGGATGTTGTTTTCCACCACTGAGACAGAGAGCCTGTTCAAATTATTCACAATCCATTCAGAGGTGTCTGGTCCTGTCTTCCTCATCTGACAACAAGGCTCCAGCTGAAATGACTTTGTCAACATTATTGTACTTCATTTCAAGCACAGAGGGATTTTCATTACCTGAGACTATAAACCACAGGCTGTTGACAGTTTTGAATGGCCTGTCATATCCACCTAAGTCTATCCGGTCTATCTCCTCTCTGCAGACAGAGTTTGTCTGCACATGTTCATTCAAGCTCGGGTCATTTGCTGCATCTTTAAACAGAAAGGAATCTGCAGGAAACTCACGCCTTGTGTGCGAAATCTCATTTGAACCATCATCCTCGACTATAACCACTAATCCTTCTCTGCTCCCCTCTCAAGTGTTTGTTCATTTGTATTTGTGTTGGTTAAACACATGGAATTGAGTGTCCTCCCAGTTCTCAATTTTCAAGATTTTCAGTGCCTTGCTCAAGGGCACCTTAGCCGGGATGATGGGCACTGTAGATGAAATACCAGCATAGAAATGGGATGAGGATAGAATGGAAATTGACCTGTCTATGATGGTCGTTTGACTAGCTAAAGAGAAAATGGCGATTATTAGTGGCTAAGGTGTCACACACGTCAATGGGGCCATATAGTGTGTCACACTCACTAGAACTCGGTTTTGATCAGTGAATGAATAGACTTTGATGACTTATCAAGAGAAATATAAAGCAATTAAAACCAGCACTTCTCATTCCCTCTCTAGCAGCAAGGCAACAAACATGGTGCACAAAAGACGCCTCTCCATGCTTTGTACGCCACTGCTCATTTTTCCCTAATCCTCAATGGGTCTGTGACTTACCGCAAGTGCGTGTTTAATGGAAGTTAATGCTAAATTTATCCCACTACAATGGTAAACATAAAAATGGCCACCGCTCCGAACATCTTGCTCTGTTGATTTAACCTTGCATCACCGGACTAATTTGCAAATGCATGCATTTCCAAGGGGGTGTTATCATCAGTTCAGTGCAAAATGCCTGCAACCAATTACAGCAACAAAGCTTGGTCCGTTTTGAAGCAGGAAAACAAAAGTGGCCAGGTCACAAACTTTCTCAGATTACAGCTGAACAGTACACTAAAATGTAAAGTGAGAAAAAATGAGAAACAGGCATTACAGTAACAGAATCTTGCCTAGTTTAACAATTGTTCTGAGTTTCGTCAGCCTGGTAAGTTGTGCTGGACCGAGAGCACCGGTTAAGTTAGTAACTATGGCGCTTGTGTATCAGTCAGCGTCTTAAAGCTGCCCCACATTAGATAAACGGTTGTGACTGACTTCCACAGGATCTGGAGCTGACATATTAGTAAACTACTTGTTGGAGAAAAATATGATATTGGTATCTGAATGTGTCCATGCAAACACATGGTACCAAAGGTTTCTCTGGTGAGATATTTGTGTTAAACTTTGGCTTAAAGTTTTAAGGACCATCTTCTGACACTAGTGACATATTGACAGATGACAATGTTCAGAAATTCTTTCATAACGCAACAAACAAAAGGAAAAAGAGTGAAAGTTGGGCAATATGCTCCTGAGTAATTGGGCTAAAAGGTGCATTTTCTAGCTCGACCATTTGCGTGTTGTTGGATCCTAACACCTATCACCATCTGACTGAGGCGAACAACAAGCCGGGGATGATAGCAGAGCACCGGCTGCAAATTAGATCAGACAGGTGAAATGAGCACTGACATGAGAATGCAACCTTGGTAGCCTCGGTAAGAAAAGCTGGTACAGGTTAGGGTGATTTTCCTCTGAGGAGTTTTAACATTTTAGAAAGGTGATTATGAGGAAAAAAGGTAAAGCACAAATACAGAAAGCTAAGAGGGAAATAACGTTAAAAAGGCTGCTGAACTGTCAGCCACTGACCTGAGCTTTGTCAGACACGGATACATGGATCTACAGAGCATTTGTGAAACAGAGCTATAAGGTTCGCACAGTTCCTTTACTAAATCCTTGACAGAAGGCTGTAGACTGACTGCAGATGGGGATTCAATTGCAATACGGAACAAATCTACAGCAGAAGAAACCTTATTAGACTTTTTAGACCCTTAAGAAAAGCAGCAATGATATTCACTCCCTTGATCAGCACTGGGAACACCACCGCTGCTGGTGTGTTTTGTGCTTGAGGCGCAGGGTTACAGGACAGACAGAGAGTCCATCCATCTGCAGTATTTCATTAAGTTTACCATTTGAGTGGAATAACTGAGTTCCCAGAGTGACAACAATGGATCCAGAGATGCTGAATACTGATGAGCACCATCCATCACTTAAACAAACTAAAAGAGTTCAGAGCAGTACAAGAGTCCCAGACAGTTATTCTCTCTCTCTCTCTCAGAGGAGCGAGGAACAGTTTTCAAAAGGACAACAACTGCATTTGTTTGTTGGTGGTCTTTATAAACTTCACTCACCCTTTCCCATAGACGTGTGGGTAGTAGTAGTGTCACTGATATAAATAACTTCCAACAATAAAATTCAAATTTACCTGAACTTATGAAACATACCTTGGGATCAAGCGTCTGTTAATGTTGTGTTCTTGATATGAATCAGGGGTGCCCAATTCTGCTCCTGGAGGGCTCCTGAGTCTAATGATGTGCATCTGAAGCTTGTCACAGGTTTGATAATCATTAGAGTCTGGTGGGTTGGAGCAGGGAGAAACCTAAAACATGCAGGGCAGTAGCTCTCCAGGAGCAGGATTGGACACCCCTTATATAAATCATTTGTTTGTCTTGTTCCTTTAAATGCTGACAGACACGCCTACTAAAAAGGGGTTGAAACAGGAAGGAAAACCCATACACTCAAACACTGTCTGTCTAGTCCAACATGTATCTATAAAAAGAAAGGTGAAGGACTTGACCAGAAAGAGATAGGGGCTTTATACCTAAGATGCCAGGTCACACAACTCTTTACTCAAGATGACATCCTGCAGTCTGACATGATAGTGATAGTGATGTTCACACATCACTAAACCTCAATGAGCTGCAAGCATGCTGTAGTCTCTGAGATGATGAGAAACGTTATTGTCATCGTGCAAATCAATACTCTCTACATAACTACTCAAAAGTTTACAGTTCCCTCTGTAAAAGCAGAGGAAGTTATGCCCACGTTATACTAAAAGTCAGCTGTGATTGATAGTAGTGTAAATCACCTTTGGTTATTTAGTCTGGCTCATGCTAACATCCTGAAAGAGCACTGTATACGTTCAAATATCAACAATCTCTCTCCAGAACTGCTGAGTCCAGGTAGAACGTCGCTTTCGCTCCCACTGCCTCCCTCTTTATACATCCACAGCCTTTCCCCTGTGTACTGGATCAGAATCGCAGGCTCCACCTTTAACTCAGTTTCTGACTTTCCTTGTGAGTTGTGGGGTGCCACCTTAAAGTACTTTGTTGAGTCATCCAGAATTGTGGAAGTCTAACTAATAGTTTCCCTGGTAAAGCAGTGAGACTGACGTGAATCCTGCAGACTGGAGCCTGACAGCCTGACAGATTAAATGAGACGCTCTGCTGCCAGCCCGGCTGCTAACAATGAGAGAAATAAGTCCTGTTTCCAGCCCTTCATCCGGCTGTTGGTGACAAACCAGGCAGGCCCGTAATTCTGCTGACTCTCCCCATCTGAGACCTCCCTTGTTAGAAAGCCACATTACATTTATAGTACACTTGTAGATAAACTGCTCTCTGCAACATAATGATCTACTTTCTCTCTGTGAAATGGTATGAAAACAATGGCGTAATTTCTTCCATGCCGACTGCATTAATATGTAGCTCCATGGGAGGCAGGCCGGATCAGCAGAATTAAATGATCAAAAGAAAACTGTACTACAACGAAGCAGCAATTAAAACATTTATCTGGAGTGTGCAAGTCTTACCCCCCCGTCACATTAGCACACATGCTGAGTGGTGAGACAAGCAACGCAATAAATGACGGCTAAACACATCAGTAATGAGAAGGAAGATTCAGAAATCATTCACAATGAAATATGTCCGTCTGATGCAGATTTGGGAGAATTGCTGCAGCTTACATCACTTCTACTAATGGACCCAGGAGGAGATGTGATGAACATTTCATTAATGGATCATATTTGCATTTCAAAATAGGGATAAGAAATTGAATGGCATTTTTTTTTTTCATTTTCTCATTATAAGGACATCATGCTCTTCTTTCTTTCTCTTCTGCCTCCAGCACTTAGGGTTGACTTTCCCATCGGTTGCAGAGGAACTGAAACTTCTCAAGTGATTTTTTAACTAATCCACCAAAGCACTGCCTTAAATTCTGAAATGAAAGAATTAAAGTTTGTCCCACGAATTAAAGCACAAAGTATGTTGTAGGCCTAAATAACCTGCATATTGGTGGTTGGTGGTTTGGTTTGGGTCAAAATAACTACTTTATTTCAGGGGACTTTTGTTGTTGACTGTTCATGGGAAACAAGAGATAATTAGCAGTGTTTTTGTTGTTTTGATGCATTTGTTGGCCCGTCCATCCACCCCAGCCTGGTCACCAGAAAAAACATGCATGCTTCTGATAACCATGGAGGTATTAAAGTGTAATTCAGACGGAAAAATCATCCCATGGTCTTTTTCAGCACTTACATACATCAAATAAGCCATCAAGAAAATGTTTTTTCGTGTAACAACTATTAACAGAGAAATTTGTGAGAGTCGCTAACAGATGGACGTGGCTAACACTGATTAGCTCGGGGAAGTACAGTAAAGGCATTAAAACGTCTTTTTTAACCACTAATACTGCTCATGATAACTCCAAACCTCTTCAGTAGCATGAGAAGAATCCCTACACATAAAACGAAGCACCAACAACGTAGTTAGTGTATTAAAGACTTACCTACTGGCCCCTGTACCAGCTCCTCTCATAGTGAAGTCCGTTCAAGTCGATTACCAAAGGTAATCCAAAAGGAAGGAGCCAGTTGTTGCTTAACTAATGGACATAAACTAAGCTATGAAACTATGATTTAATTTTTTTAATTTTTTTGTTTATTTTTAAACACACAAAAATAATGAATCCATTGAATCTTCCTGGTAACATGCATTCTGCAAAGTACAGATGTTCACAGTTATGTTATAGTTATGATATAAAATGTTACAGATAAACAATGTTAAGTGACATGGACTTTGTATTGTTTTCCTCCTCTGACTCGTTATGTTGTGCTTCAATCACCTTGTGAAGTGTTCCTTTGTCTTCATCATGGTGAAGTTTGTACCACAATACTGACTCACGCATCTACAAACCCTGTTAGCTACAGACCTGTGATTTCCATCGGACTAATGATGTAGCTTCTAAAACCAACTGGCTAAAGCGGTGAGATTCAGAATTATGCAAACATGTAGTTTCCAGTGGCAAAAACAGCAACTTTAAATATCCTGATTAAACTTTGAACACAGAGGACGTTTTCATATTTTATTGTTTTAAAGTTTCACGTTGAAATACTGCATCTGTTGTGCCTGCTCCTCACTGCTGTTTCGTTGTATTTGCTGATGTGTGAGCGAGGACAGCATTTCCGCGGGTGAGATCCTGCAACTGAAAAACGACCTGGTTTTTCAAGGCCTCTTCACCGACTCAAAGATCTTAAATATCAGCCCTTGCTAATAAATGCTTTCTGTAAAAAAGACGAAAATAAAAAAAAGAGAATTCAAGGTTTCTTTTACCACCTGGGTCGTCGTTTTGTAGTTTTCGCCATCATTGCGGTTGGTTTTAAGACTGGACTTGTTTAAAGTCTGACTGATAAAATGTAAACTGTAAAATGTTGCTATAAGAAAATTGTGTCTGGTTTGAATTCAAATAATAATAATTCAGAAATAAATGGATACCATTAATGACTTGTGACCTGAATAGATATTTTTATTTTACTTCATTCATCTACCTTTTTATTAATTCCCCTATTTATTAACTTTCTTCTTTAAATTTCCCTGTTTTGATTCATTTACATGGATTTATTTTGAATGATTTGAAATTCATTTTTTTAATGTATTTATTTAATGTTTTTTCCTTTGCGTTTTATTTGTTTGTTTTTTCCTTTGGTCTCTTCTGTCGTTCATATATTTGGGCTGAGCAGAAGTTGAGTGTCATTGCAAAAGAGTGTTTTCCCAAACAGGGGGAGGTCAGAATAAAATCAGTTTATGAAAGAGAGGGTGATCATTACTTTTTATTTCAAGAGGCACTTACATGGTGCGCTCCCACCGCACCACTCCACTCCTCAAGCCAACAAACATAAAGGCTGTCATTAAATTTAGAAAGGAGGAAGGTCAAAGCTGCAGGTTAAGCATTATTAACCGTATTTATAGCTAATCTTATGTTAATTTGCAGTTTAATTGATTGAGACGAAGAGTGGCATGAAGGAGGATGCTGGGACGTGATACTTGTGTAGGAAAAGCCCTTTAAGTAGCACAAGACGGGCAGTGATACGTGTGTAACAATAATAAAAGAAAGAGGAAATTCAGGACAACTATGTTGGCAGCTGGGAGGAGGCCTCGGGGAAGACCCAGGACTAGGTGGAGAGATTAGATCTCCACACTGGCCTGGGAACGCCTCGGGATCCCCCAGTTAGAGCTGATTAATGTGGCCCGGGAAAGGGAAGTTTGGGGTCCCCTGCTAAAGCTGCTGGCCCTGAGACCCGACCCTGGATAAGAGGCTGAAGATGAGATGAGATGAGATGAGGATTCACAATTAAAGGTAAAATAGGATTTAGCCCCTTAAAACTTTTATTTTTAGAAGTTATATTCAGAAGTGTGTGATATAGTAACCGATCTGTTTACATAGCTAGTTGTTTTTGATTGGATGGTATTACAACTTTCCCAGCAACCAACTACCAACCCAGTTGTTAGGGGTAGAAATGGGTTATTTGGGTTAAAATAAGTACATCTGTTATGTAATTTCATTCAGTTTCACTTTGACTTGGTACCGGATTTGAACCACAGTCTCCTAGGTCAAAGTCTGGTGTGTGTGTGTGTGACCCAGTGTCTCTATGGTTTGCAAAAACGTGCAATGTCAACATCTTCTTACAGTGACCAGGCTGGATTTACACATTACTACTGTATATAGGACCATAGTTTTAACTAAGACACTTTTTTCATTGCAATGGTGCAACTCTATTTTAGTTTTAAGAGGTTGAAGATGAGATGTTGGCAGTTTGTGGTTAATTGACATTGTTAATAGAACTCATACATTGGAGGGCTTGATGTACAATAGTCTGTGTAAGTGAGGTAGTGTTCATAGTCTTTTTTTCCCAGTAAACACTAATAAATTAACTATATTCTAAGACTTTACAATAATAAGGGGCCATATTTCGATACCAGCTAATCTGTAAGAAAAATGGTCTGCCTCAGGCACAGGATATCCATTCAAATGTTCCACTACGGTTTACTCTAACAATTAAAGCTGAGAACAATCGGATTTATATGTGGAGCCTCATTAGGCCAACTAACCGCACATTTACAGGGCTGGGTGTCATCCTCAATGCTTGTCTGTTACTCATTTAAATGTGTGTGTATTAACCAAGTTCTTAAAGTTGGTATAAATTGAGGTTCAACTTTGTGTTGCACAACTGTCCCATGTTAGGGTTGGGTTTAGATCATTGATTTTTCCGATACAAATCGATCTTCTGGGTGATACAAACCTTATGCACAAAATCCCAGGATCGATATTTTACATACACAATCAACAGAAAAAACAATGAAATGAAATGCCTGTTTCTCCTTCCATGAAAAAAAAATATTCCGGTGCAGACAGATGTCCGTCCTCCACAGAGCTGGGTCTGTCTGACGTTCATGTCTGTTATAGGGAAGGTTTTCCTTGCCAACGTACTCTTCGGGGGAATTGTTGGGTCTATTTATAGTGCCAAATCATAACTTTTGTTATGATTTGGCACTATAAATAAAATTGAATTGAATTGAATTATTATATTATCAAATTCACCACAATGCATCCATCCTGACAGGCCATTTAACACTGAAAACACCCTAAAAGAATTTAGCAGCTGATGCATTTCCTATGATTTTAGTTCTGCTCACAGATCACGAGCATTATCGTGAAGAAATTTAAATATTTACCCATTTCACAACAGCACTGTCTTCTTTAAAGAAAAGACAATTGTGTCAATTGAGTCAAATCATGATACAGAAGACCGGGACTGTGTTTCTGAATCATGTGCACCACAGAGCTGCCGCTGTGAGGAGGTGAGATGAGAGGAGTCGGTCTTTTCATCTGACACCACACACACACAAAAGAAGCTGAAAAGCTACTGATGGATGAAATGAGAGAAGGAGTTGGGAGTGTCACTGCATGGCTTAAAGTACGACTACAATGAATGTCCACAGTGTGCTGAACCGAACGTATTCTTCTGTGCATCCTCTTTCTTTTCTTCTTCCGTTCTTCTACAAACTGCTCTAGTTTCTCGTTTTTTTCTCTGTTCTTTCTTCTTCTGTGCAATCACCCGTTAAATGAGCCAACGTGGACGAGAAGTCCTTAAAGTCCTTATCTTCAATTACAAATTGTATCGACTGGGAAAATGCCAGCTGGTGATGAAGATTATGTATCATGGTTGGAAGCTCCACAACATTAACTAAGCAGACATTTGAAGTTATGAACGGCATCTACATTTTAAACAAGGTGCACAACAATATATCTTTAATAATATCCTATAGGGGGCTTAGTGCTTCTATTTGTAGTGGTGGGAAGTAATTAAGTACCTTTTCTAAGGTACTTCAGTACAATTCTATGGTAGTTATGTTGCAGATTAGGATTTTACACACATAACATAAAACTCTAGTGTTAATGCATCAGAGATCATAATAAAGAGAGAGAGAGATCTTGCGATGGGATCACACCGGCCACAACGCCAAATCGAACCAGGGAATTAAAGCGAATAGGCAATGGCTCCTTCCCTACTTCTGGCACCCTCGCTCAGACAACAACCATCCTCTTATCCGGCCTCAACTACACACCTGTAACGTGGCATGACTATCTTGCATGGTTGCACTGCTATTGTGGTGACAATATATGGCCGCTGTGCAAAATACTCAAAACCTCTGGAATAGTTCTCGCCACAGTCAGTGTCTCCAGGACCACATCTTGCCATAATGACACACACAGACTCACAAGGTGAAAACATCACTAACATTGCTGCTGCTGATTGTGATAATATGACACTGGCATCAATGAATACTTCTGCCACCACTAATTTTCTAGTCCAACCGTATCGAATCGTGTTTCCATTACATGGTACAGCTCTGCTCGACTGAACTCACTTTTGGTGCCACCTTCTAGCATCAGCCCTAGTTTCTGAAACAGCGACTGTGCCTAATCCACATGGAGCAGGATCACTACCTTCATGTCTTCTCTCATTAGCTAACTTTGGCACCACTGATGTGTTGAGAATGGTTGAAAAACTTTCAAGTGAAAAGTTAAGAGTTATGTTAAAGTTAAAGTTAAGTGGACAACAGGTTAAGGATACAGGTTTTTCTTTGGTCAGTTCATTTACAATGAGTAAATAGCTTATAGTAATAGTACATAGTGCTGCATAGCTAAGGCTAACAGTTAGCAGCTAATGGGGAGTGTACCTATGTTCCCCAGGTCTTATGTCCCCCACTTTGTATGTGACCAGGAAAGATAGGACCCTTTTTTCCGGTCTGTTATTTTTTTCCATGACCAGCGCCGAATTAGTATTAGTAATAGGCCTATTTATAGTGTAACCCTACCCGCTAACCCTAACCCTGACCCTAACCGTAGCCCCTCACCCTAAAAAAATGCTGAATTAAATCAGCTAAGGCAGAGGCTTATGCGACCGGGGAACATAGGACCCGAGGGAACATAGGGATGACCCCAGCTAACGTTATACTAGAAGCCTCATACCAGTGAAAAGCCGAAAAAAGAGTCGTTAAGTAGAGCAGAGTCTTCCCGTACTGTGGAAACACTGCATATAAGCACCAGAAACATATTTCCAGGGAGACATTTTTACTCCTCCTCGCTCTTTGGAAAATAGAATAAAAAGGCAATAAAGTTTTTATGAATTGGATATCAACTGTCACTGATTGTTCGTGTCACATAAAGACCTGATAGGCTGTCAGAAATGGGTAATGACTTCACAGACACACAGTGTGTTTTCGCTAATAGCTGATGCCCACAGTTTCTATGCTTTCCCCCTACTTCAGAGAGTGACAGTGAATAGTGTCCTCAGCAGAATGTGGCTGATTCTTGGACCAATAACAAGTCATCTGAGATGATGACAGGGCGATTTGATATATGGGTCTGTTTTTAGGGAGGCAGATATCCACGGGGGAATCGGCCTTGGGCAAACACAAAACCCCCTCAGGTCACAAAGGCAGATGGATGGACTGCAGTTCTCCGTCACTTTTATCGCTTAACTACTTGTCCCTGGATTAATAAATCTGGATTCATGACTGACAGCTCCCGGCTCACAGCTCAAGCCGCGGCCACCTTTATGTAACCTTGACTTAATCAGAACCTCCTCATGACTCCACTTTTACGAAACACATTTTCATAAATGACACCATAGAAGAAAAGTTAGGGGCGATTTATACTTTGCCCTTTCCTCACGGTGGTTTTCTAAGACTCAGCCGTCTCATGAAGCGTACAGGACAGCAGGGTATTGCAGAGAAAATGTCGCACACATTCACACCAAATTGATTTTATTCAGAGGTTTATGTTCTCTCTGTGCACACCAGCAGCTCATTGAGAAGTAATAAATTCTGATGAGACAGAACTGTTCGCATATGAAACAGGGAGCTGGGCCCAAATTTAAATCAACTCCTCTCCCGGCATATTTTTTACCAACTTATTCTCTGTCTGGCGGTGGACTGGAGGAGATGAATTTCCAGCAGTCTGGGAAAATAACAGCACCTTAATGTTCTCCTCCTCAGCCTCAGCTAGTTAAATAATCCAACACACCTACCCAAGCCACAGTCTAAGCCATCCGAGACATGAAGCACTCCTGAAGACACACTGCTGCTTCCACCGGTGTAATAAATCAAGAATGAAGCCAAAATTGTGTTTTTCTTTAGCTTTTTAGAAAGACGCAAAAGATATGTGTCTCCCTGTGCATTCATTGTGCTGAAGTGGTAACTGCAAAATGAAAACTAAGGAGGAGAGTGTGTGAGACAAATGTCCCTTTAAAGTTGATTAATAATGTTTAAGGGAGGGAGAAGATGCAGAGACGATCACTATGACGACTACGACGACGACTATGATGACGACTATGACGACGACGACGACGACGATTAGTTGACAGTCCCCGCCAGAATAATGACAGCACAAGTCATTCGCTCAAATGCCTAATATGTATTGTATTTCCCTGACCCTATAACTCTGACTTAGAAAGAGGTCAGATTGAAAATCTGGAGCCTGCCGTCTCTGACCAACAGTCACCATGGTTTAATTTTTTACGACAATAGCGATTTTTCCTCCAACCTTAGCAGAGTTTTAGTTGCCTAAACACAGATCACAGGAAACACTTGGGAAGGTGCGTGAGTGTTTAAAAGAGGAACTCACAAACAATCTGTTGCCTAAAGAAACAAACCGTGTGTGGTGTTCTACAACTAGACTTTGGGGTTAGGGATGAATAGGGTTTAGGTGAAATTAGGGTAATGGTTGGGGATAGGCATGTCATGGTGCTTGTTGGATGGTTTAACAGTATCTACCCCCCCATAACACATAAGCTCTCTCTCTCTCAAGGTCCCCTTTAACATACAGTATTTTACACAATAACTCATGTAAATAGGGTTGCCCTGAGTGGGCCATGACCAGTTAAGTTTAGGCAACAGAAGGTGATGGTTAAGTTTAGGCACCAAACTGACTGAGAGTTGGTTTGGTTTGGTACTTCCGGAACCAACCTCCCTGTGCAGATTTAAGCACCTGATTTCCTTCTTTGCTCTGCGGGTAATTGCTACAGTGATAAATATATGGATTGAAAACAAATTAAGAGCATAACTTTTCGGTGATATATGTATGAACAGTAAATGAGGACAGCGTGGTATGTGTGTTTCATTTTAAGGCTTAAATTAAGGCTCAAATTAGTTAGAGAAGTTAGGTTTGGGGTTAAACTGGGGTTAGGGTCACATCCGTGGGGAGCTTCATTCATAAAAATATATGCTATAAGAGAAGTAGTTTGTATGACACCATATGTGACCACGCTGGATATCACAAGTGTTTATAGCCATTTCAAACAGCCACACTCTCAGAGAGAAGCGAGGCTCAATAAATGTTTAAATATGAGAGTAAATGGTGCACATTTTCACATAGTCTCTCCTGGAAGCCATCCATAGTGTTATTTGTACACATACAAAGTTTTAAAACACTTGAGAGAGCAGTTGCTTACTCTCACCTCCACACAGTTGGCAGATCGCTGCACATAGTGGGCTTGTTGGTTTTCGTACAGTTACAGAAATTGATGGATGCCCCCTGGTTTAATCGCCATCTGGTTTAAAAGATGTTCAACTATCACTTCCTGATAAACCACACTGGCAGCTTCGGTATGAACATTTGTATGTGAGAGTGAGAGAGATGGAACAGAGAGAGCATGACCGTAGATGATGAATGTGACAAAGGACAGAAACCTCCTCTCCTTCATGTACAAAACAGGATTAATGACACGAAGGGTCTTTGCTGAGCTGAAACGGTTTCATTGCTTAGGAGCCATAATCTGGACAGAAGACAGGTCATTAAGTGGATGATAAAGGCTCTGACTGATAGACAGCATGCTGCACGGCATAATGTATGAAGCACAGAGGAGCGATACAGTAAAATGTCAGGTTTTATGATTTGTCTCTTGGAAATTGTTACACCTGAGCCAACACAGATAATGTACCCATTTCATTTCATACTATAAACGACTCGTTTCCCCCCTTTTACAGTCTTCCCAAACAATCCATACAGTTTAGAAACCACAACGCTTAATGCATGCATGTCTCCTCTCTGCTGTCCACCGATCTGAGTGAAAAGGTTCATTAGAGGTGTTTGTCCATCTGCCCACAGGGGTGTCACGTTACAATCTGCCTTTATTTATAGTCTCAGTTCAAGAGAGTACAGTATAATTACAGTGCTCATCAGATTTTACAGAACCAGTACTTCAAGAGTGCAGCGACTGGAACAGTTCATTAAAATCTCCTGAGAGGGAAATAATAGCTCATACGCACTCAGGGATCTATTTCTCACACTTGTTGCATGTGAATCTCTCTATTGATTAAGTAACTGTTTCCAGTTGCTTCACTTCTAAAAACATCCCTTTAAAGATCCCACTTTTAAGGATGCTTCCTGAAAGCTGGTCTGGGTTTAAAACTGGAGCTGAAGCATCCTCCTCCTCCTCCTCCTCCTGTGCAGCTCTCCCACATCTCCACGAGAATACCAGTCTCTCCCTCCTTCATCAAACATCAAAAGCTGGGGGAAGAAAATCTAAAATAACACGTGGGATTCACCATCTCTTAAAACTTGCATCCCCCGAGGATGGAGGGGAGCTCCCTTTCAACAGGAAGCCCCTGCGGTGGTCAGATCCGACCCAGCCAACTATTTAATTCGCCAAATCCACAGAATAAAGTCACGAGCTGCTCTCAAACTGGAGGAACGGGTCGCAGCGCGGGTCAGAATCGACTTGCAGCTGCTGCCTTAACTTCAACGCGTTCAGAACAAGTGAGAGCTTTAACACAATTAATGCAGAGTGTCGTGACTTTTTTATATAATAATAATGTACCATTTAAGTCATGGCAACTTCTCCAACAGGATGATTTGCTGCTTTTCTATCGTTTAAATCATGTAATCTGATTTACCTTTTTTTTAAGGGAAGGGGGTAAAATGATTCAAAACATAACATTTTATGGCGTATTGGATTTTGGCACATTATTTATCCAGGCTATATCATTATCATATCATATATTATCATATATCATTACTTTGGAGATTAAACGGTAGATTAATGAATAATGAAAAATTCCCAAAAGCACTATAACTATCATTTGAGTTTCTCATATTTGAACATATGTCAGTTTTTTTGGATTCATTTTAGCTCTAGAAAAAGTGTCACTCACCATTAGCGCTTATATCTAGACAAATAAGAAAAAGACTACTCATTTATTTTGAGCTGAGATTTCATTATGAAAACACTTTAAAGTCCCATCAACCGGTCAGACACAGCGTGCACCCTTTACTGTTAGCCAGTGTCCTGACAGTCGAGTGATGCGTAAACCCGCGGTCCTTTCACCAAAACAACGCGCTCAACAGCCCGCTCTCCCCAGGAGGCGCACAGAGCCGCTCACCTTCTCCACCTGTCCCACAGGAGCCGAGCACCAGTGAGGCGATCAGCGCAGTAATCCCAGCGACCCTTTTACTCCCCAAAAGCATGTTGAAGCGACGGGATGCTGCAGAGTATAATCCCACCAGCCGGAGGGGAGACAGTGTGTCCGTCCTCCTCCTCCTGTTCGCTTCTCTCCTCTACTCTCCTCCAGCTCCGCTCCGCTCCGGTGCGCTGCGCTGCAGTAGCCCCGCTGCCACAGTGTGGGGGGGCCGGCCGATGGGGACACAGTGGGGAGGAGGAGGGTGATGCTCTCTCTCTCAGTCTCACCACCTCAAGTGATGGAGGGGAAATGAAAGCGAACGAAAGAGGAGGGCTTTTACGATACTGTTGCAGGTGCGAGTCCCAGGACTGTTCCACTCCAGCGCAGAGAGCATATGGCTGGTTGCTGTTTAACTCCTGCTGCAGGTGTGAGCTATAGGTCGTGTCAACAATCCAACAAACAATACATTTCTCTGCATGAGACCAGGGATACCGATTATGAGACATGTAAACAGAAACAGTTGCGCAAACTAAAGCTGTTGTTTTGAGTCTCTTTGTGGTCATTTTGCATCTGTGCATAGGCTGACCCCAAGGACCCCTGGGCCTGTGCCCAGTGGGCCAAATTGGTAATCCATGAATGAATAGATTCAACATAACTAAGTTTTGATCCAGCTTTCCAAACTAATATTCTGAGACATCAAATTAAATAACGCATTCTCATCCATGTTCTCCCCGTGTCTGCGTGGGTTTTCTCCGGGTACTCCGGTTTCCTCCCACAAACCAAAGACATGCAGGTGTTAGGTTAATTGATGAGTCTGAAATTGCCCGTAGGTGTGAATGGTTGTCTGTCTCTGTTCGTCTCTATGTGCCCTGTGATAGACTGGCGTCCTGTCCAGGGTGTACCCCGCCTTACGCCCGATGTCAGCTGGGATCAGCTCCAGCACCCCCGCGACCCCGACCCCGGGATACGCGGTTGAAGATGAATGAATGAATGATTCTCATCCCAACTTGTCGCATAAGGCTGCTTTGTCAGGACCCCTTGGATCACTGGGTAGCCCACCTTGTCAAAGTGTGGTGCTCCGCTACAGTCACTGTTCTAAAAATAAGCGGCAATCTTCGGTGCTGAAAAATGAAGCCAAACTCCAAAAACTGCTGTTCCTCAAATGGCCGCTAGGGGCTGGCTCCAAAAGCAAGTCAATGTTGTGCATGTTTAAGGGCGTGACGGGTGGATCACAAGAGACTTTCTTAACCCCATCCACACTCCAACTCTTTGCCCAGTGTTGGATAAGTAGGGAGTTAGGTGATGTCAGGCACTGCCAAGATAGTGACGGCCGGAGCCACTAGGAACTTCATTTTGGCTCTGTAGAAAACTATGGGTGACATTATAAAGATGTGTCAATACTTTATACAGTCTATGTTACACATTTTACACATGGGTACCTAAAGTGAAATGCAGGGCACAAACTGCAGAGCAGATGAATGTGAAAACAGCCTTCTGACTTGAATTGTCTTTATTGTCATTGTACCAGTACAACAAAATTTACTGTACAATCCCTTAAAGTGCAGAAATAATTTAACATTAAAAGCATAAAAAGAATAGGCTAGACCTTTAAAAGACACATTTAAAACAACAAGCTCACACACACACACACACACACACACACACACACACACACACACACACACACACACACACACACACACACACACACACACACACACACACACACACACACACACACACACACACACACACACACACACACACACACACACACACACACACACACACACACACACACACACACAGCTTAAGGAGAACAAAACAGTAGATTGCAGAGACCCTGAGCATCATGTACCATCATAGTAAAGGTATTTGCGGTGTTCAGCACTGTTATAGCTTTTGGATAGAAATTGTTCTTAAGTCTATTAGTCCGAGCATTAAGAGACTTTAAACATCTGCCAATAACTCAAAGT
This sequence comes from Echiichthys vipera, assembly GCF_963691815.1. Lineage (NCBI taxonomy): Eukaryota > Metazoa > Chordata > Actinopteri > Perciformes > Trachinidae > Echiichthys > Echiichthys vipera. The sequence goes on from NC_139828.1 coordinate 7,076,601, forward strand.
GTTGGTGACCTGGGTGGGACGAACCCCTTAGAATGCTTTAAGCCTTACGAAGACAGCAAGAGCTGTACAGTTCTTCCAGGGTGGGGAGTGAGCAACCAATGATCTTTTGGGCTGTGTTAACAACCCTTTGGAGGGCTTTCCGGTCAGCTACTGTGCACACACATGCAGTAAGTCAGGATGCTATGGAGCAGTGATAGAAAGACACCAAAAGTTTCTGAGTCAGATTGTTATTCCTGAGAACACTCAGGAAGTACAGTCTCTCTTGTGCTTTCTCGATGGTGGTTGTGGTGTTAATGTTCCAAGTTAAGTCCTCCTGTACGTGCAATCCGAGAAACTGGAAATCCGTTACCCTTTCCACCTGTTTCCCCCGATGAATAGGGGTTGAGTGTCTGTTTTGGCTTTCCTCCTGAAGTCTATGACCAGCTCCTTGGTCTTGGAGGTGTTCAGGACAAGGTTATTGTCTGAACACCACATTGACAGCTGCTCCACCTCGTCCCGGTAAGCCGACTCATCTCCCTCCCTCCCACCTCCCGACTCTCTGCTGTCAAAACTCGGCACATACATCATTCGGCACACTGAAGGCCAAACATGTAGCAACAATAGGCAACACACTTTTTTTTAATGGAGGGGGACTTAAAATGTATTAGAAATTTAAGTTCCAGAGGGCCTTCTCTTTCACACAGGATACTGTACTTCAATGCCTTAATGTTGCTCATCAGTGTTTCATGATCAGAATCACTTTTTGAAGACATTTTGTGACATTTAAACCTGTTCTCACATCCATCCGTGGAGGTTACAGTAGGTAACATTTGGAAGCACTCTGGTGCTCCGCAGCACATTAAAGACCCACACAGAACAAACTGATCTCTCAAACATTTACTTCTGGTTAATATAATTATAAAGGTTTTGTTTGGACTAAGTGAAATTAAAGTCAAGAGAAAGTGCACTGAATCTCCTCCCCTGGAAGGTCACGTTCACTTTGAAAAGCACACTTTCATCCCAAATAAAATCTTTAGGGACAATGCCATCCTCCGCTTTTCTGGGTTCTTTGAACTATAATTCCTCCATTTTCCTGCCTTTACAAAAAGATCGAAAGGAAAAAGGAGACAATAACGCTTATTGAAGGACACATTGAGTGAACGCTGGATTCAACCCAGGGATCTCACAGCTGCAATGCACCTCCAGCCACATAAAGAAACCTTTTGACAACCAGAAAATGTTACCTCTCAAGCTCCTCTGACATTTAGTCAACATCACAGAGTCTGAATATTTAGACCTACGATTAATGAATATTTCAGTCTGACACACCTCATCAGTCATTTTGATTTCAATCAGGATGTTTGGCAGAAAGAACTGAAACATTTATAATTATGCATTTGCTTTTCGACATATTTAGTGAGTGAGCAACTGAATTGTGAAATAAGGTGCCCATTAATCAATCAAATCTACGGATACCCCCCAGGGACATAATAGACCAGCGCAAACACATCGCAAACTTTAGATGAATGCTGGAAAATGTCAGTCATCCACAAATACGTCCGGACTGACCTTCTAACCAGGAAGAAACAGCAGTGGAGCTTCGGTTTTCCTGTGAAGGTCAGCAGTGGGAGCAGAAGTGGCCTTGTTACCGTTTACCCACACAACCTTTGATCCTCGCTCTTTAGTGCATGCTATTTCCCATCAAGGACATGTGTTCCAGGCTGCCAGCACAGTCTCTCTATGACGAGGGTCTTGTTACAGGAGGGTACAATACTAGAGAAGCTGATTTTATATCTCAAGGGCAAAACTTCCAGTCACACATTGGGGGCAACCAATCCAGTGTGATTTGAAGTCAGTTAAACACGGAATATTGAGAGAAAATTGGTGTTCATTTGGATTTTGAAGGCATTTAAATGACTTGTCATGACAAATTTCCATTTTTCATGTACTGGGGCAATGTGACCATTTCCTGCAGCGATTACTTGTTCCATCTTCTTATTTTCTACAGAGTTTATGCAAATTTAGTTGAACATAAAACACCACCGTCATAATAGCTGCTTAGCTTTTTCATTGTTGAAGGGAATTGCCTGTTGCACAATTACACTGTAAGAAAAAATGGGGACAAAATCCCCAGTCCTCATAAGGACCTTGACCAAATGTTGGAGGAAAGACACATGAGGTGGGAATAACATTCACCTGGGATTTGGTTTATTGCACTAACCGGACTAAACTGTTCACTTCAAGTTGGTAGTTGAATGGCTCATGTTGCCTGGTAAACTACTAAACCCCTACCCCTAAGCGTTGGTCCCCTCTACTAGTTCTACAAGTTCAATAGATGCTCTCGCTTCCTGTTTGGCATTCTGGACCTTTAACCTGGAAGTACCATAGATTGGAGCACATGGAACAAACATTTGAGTAACTGAAGTTAAAATATAACGCGGTGGAAACTTGGCTTAACTACTGTAGTTGAGGCATGAAGAGTTCATCAGTTATTTATTGACTTACTGGAATGGGTATAGTCCAAACCGAAGTAATCCGCAGGTGAACTGGAATGATGTAAGCAGGCAGGAACAGCTGGCTGGAAAGAAGTGCACAAAGCAACATTGACCATCTGAGCTGAAGTGAGTGGAAATGGGCCTGTTGTATACGGCAGGGCTGATGAGGGGAAAGTGGAAACAGGTGAGCAGGTAGAAGCTAAAGTCAGGTAACTGAGTGAGAGTGAGAGAGTCTGAGGGCATCTGGTGGAAGAATGAGGAAAGACAATGCAGGGTCCTGGCCTGAGTGAGAAGTAGCTGCAGACTGTGGGCTGAGGGACAGACTGAGTGAAATAAAAACAACTGAGACAAACATCGTGACAGCTGAAGTTAAGTTGAGGCTTCAGCAGCAGAGTACCTGGTGGGTGTCTTTCAAAGTCAAGTTGTTTTTGTCATGAGGACTTTGACGCAATGCATTCTGGGATAAGCAGACATGGGACTACGATATAGACTTAGTAGTAGACAGACAGACATATGGCTTGTTAACATTAACAGTATAACATAAGAGGGTGATTTACCACCATTATTGGCGCGATAGTGATGCGGTCAGGACAGGGCTGCTTGCCTGTCTTGAGCTTAAAGGGTTATTTTCAGCAGATATCTTAGTTACAACAAGATTGAGCTAGCAAGGCAGCTTTGTGTTTATATGTGTGGTCCTCAGTTTCCTACGACCTCTACAAAGCTAATGTTAGCTTAAGTTGAGTGGCTGACTGGAACCAGAAATCATCTCTGTTGTTTTTGTTTGTTTGTATTTTGAGAGCAAATTGTCCCAAATTATAATTATAAAATATATAAAAATATAAATAAAAAATATATTCTTTAATTCATTGGTAACACTTGTATGTATTTTTGTGTTCTAACTGCATTCCAAGCTAATGTTATAAGAGCTCAGTTGGGAGCTTCAAGGAGACGCCTAATGTTAAAGTTAGCTGCTCTTCAGCTGCCCCAGAGTCATCTTAAACTTCATATACGGACTAATAGCTGTATTTTCATTTACATGACAATTTGCAAAAAACAGTTTGCTAATAAACCGCTAAACAAGTCCGCCTAATACCTACCGCCAATCAGCAAACACAGGACCACGCCTCTCTGCCCTAGAACAATGTAATACTCCACTGTATGGTGTCTTACCTTTCACAATAAAGACCTGGACATATACGGCATGACTGTTGACCTGCTGGTATGAATACTCACAAGCAGTTGCATGCATGTTGTTTATTAGACGTGCCCCCAGTGTGTAAAGGCCTTTACACTGTATATTGTGTTTCCACAGAGGTGCGTCCTTGTGGCATATATCCTGTTAGTCGCATTACTAGGAAAAAATACTCAAATAAACATGACTACAAGGACAGTAATAGATACCATCCTCGGCGACCAAATTCATTACACCACATTTTAAATGGTGTTATGTGTTGCAGAATGTGGAGGAGTTTACATGTTTAAGCATTAGGGAATCAATCACAGTCTCAACTCCCCTAGAAAATAAGCCTAATGTGGAAAAAGTAAAGAAATTTACATATAATTTGCATATACATGGACATACAGGTGCAAAGAGGCTTATTTTGGCATAAACCTACTCTGCATGACTCCATTTTCCTGCTCTACTGTCTCCCACAAATGATCAGTAACGAGACCTCAGCGGTGAGTCAGAACCAGCAGCTCAGCGGCCGGTTCATTTCCCCACTGATGCAGTGCACTGCCAACACTGATGAAGCTGCTGCATGATCATATTTAACAAAGCATGTACAGTAAGGAAAGACAGCTGGCAGCAGAAATGAAAGAAGGCACCTGTTCATATTCTGTGCAGTGAAGGAGGGACGGTGAACACCATCGGTTGCGTATCCATCCACCTGTTTTTAATGCACATTTTTCAATTTGTACATAAAAAGGTGGATGGAAAATAAGGTGAATAAGTTTGTGTGTGGATGAAGAGAAAATGTGACAAAGTGTAATGGGAGCAGACTTAGCAAATAAATCATGACGTATAAAAAGCGTTTGACGTCACGGTCTTCTGCTGCACTGAAGCGGGTGTGGAACGACTGTAACATTAAATTACAAACAAAAACACTACGATTTTAAGGCAATTAAAAGCTAACAACGTCCATTTTCCATTGAAAAACAATAATCAAAACGAAACGTATCACTATCAAACTTTCTCTGCATGCCCACGTGGTCGTCTACCATTAACTCACAATCTTGAAGATGATTTTTTTTATTTTTCCATCTGGACCCTGTATTTCTGTGTAACTGACTAATCGCAACAACTTTTTTTTAAAATTGATCCAGTATTGAGCACAACACTGCAGCCTTGTCTCCGTGAACCCGACTGCCACGTAATCAAGGGGTCACCTTCACACCGACAATATACGTCCACTTGGTTTTGCCACTCACAGGCTCAGATTATTATTATAAGTGTCTGACAAAATTGTCGAAAGATGATGAAGTTGTTGTTATCCTGCCATGCTCTCATGTGTAGTTACTGATGCAGGTCAACATAGTAACTTTAGCTAACAGCATTAGCCTACGTCCGCTCTGTCTCCACTCTTGGAGCAGCATTTTTTCTCCAGGAAAATGTGCTTTGGTAGAATGTCTTCTCCTCTTTGCTGGCAGTAGTTATCCCAGTCAAACCGCAGACCCAATGGTCTGTAAGGTTCAGTGTATCCAAGCATCCAAGTGTTTCTTTTATTTCAATTTTTTGTTGGTCTGGATTAATCAGAGGCTATTTGTGGGTACGGTTGACCTGAAAGATGTATTCATGCTCTCAGGCTGAGGTAACTTTGAATGTGACTTCTGTGATTCCTTCACTCTCACTCCTGTGACTTCATGATGTGTTTTTGTTAAGTCTGGGTCCCAGGGTGCGACGGCAAATTTCTCTTTTGGGTCTGGAGCTGAAAACAGTTTTGGAATCCCTACTGTAACAGCACTGTAGCTGCACTTTCTACCTCCCATCCCCTCCATAAAACCCTGGACAAGCTTCAGAGCAGCTTCAGCAGCAGACTCATTCAACCTCGCTGCCTTAAGGAACGGCACAGGAAATCATTTCTACCTGCTGCCATCAGACTTTACAACGCTGCACAACAATGCTCAGGGAATAAACTCACACTACTCAAAGTGATCACTGACATGCACCTTATCTCACATTAAAATCCACATAGCACATTGTAATATAGTGTTTTATCTGCGATACTGTACTTTTATTTTATTCTATTTTATTGTTGTTCATATTTTGTATTTTATATTTTATCTTATTTTTAGTACTTCTGATTGCTCTGTACCGCTGCTACGATGACCTAATTTCCCCTCGGGGATAATTAAAGTTATCTATCTATCTATCTATCTATCTATCTATCTATCTATCTATCTATCTATCTATCTATCTATCTATATAATGTTGTCACATCACAACCTCACAGAAGTCCTGACAGTTTTAAAGGCACAGTTTCTGAATACAGGCTGTGTGCGTTTTTCTGTGGATTGAGTGCTTTGATACTTTCACAGCATTTATAAAGCATCTCAATTCACACATCAAAGCATTGTTATGCATTTTACTCTGCTGATTGGCTCTGTGACCTATTTTGGGTCCCCATCCAATCCATCTTAAACATATTTTTTTGTGTATCCTTCAAACAAAAAAATCATTGACGGAAAAAAACAGAGATTCAAGTAGTCATTATACTTTTTCTTCTCTCTGTGTCGGTTTGTCTGACTCTCTTTTCTTCCCACCTTTGATCCTTCAAGGGCTTTGCTCTTCCTCTCCCTGCAAAACACTTGTGAGGTAGAGAAAGTGCTTCAGAAAATACAAAGAACGAAAGAGAAAACTCCCCTCTCTCAATAGGACATTGTGTCAGAGACGGAAACATAATTTGACCATCACTTCCCTCTCCTCCTGTGAAAAAGGGAGATTGAAAATTAGATTGATGCTGTTTGTCCTCTTGATTATTTGTTGCCGTATCTGAAAGATCAGATGATATTGCCTTACAATCATACAGGATGCGAAATCATTCTGCGGTGAAGGGGCGGGAAAAGTAATTTCTTGCACATTGTGAAAATGCATCGTCTCATCTCAGCCGGCTGACACGCCGCTCTCAGAGACGTCTTTCAAATATCACCATTACAATGTCACTCTTTCTACTCTTAACACAAACATGTTTCATTATTGTGTTATTTTATATATGCCAGCTTTATTGTAATGAGTGTGTTCTTTATGAATTTGATTTCCCAACGCACCTTTCATTAAAAAGGAGTATAAAAAGGAAACTGCAGATCAGAGGTGAAAGGAATGAAAACCAGTGCAGTTACAAGAAAAGTTAAAGTTAAGTTCAGCAAATTGTGGTCCAGTTTTAAAAGCATCCGCTGTCTGTATGCTCCACTGGTTCCCTCCCCTGTGGGCCAAGCACAGAGCTTAGTCCTGGTGACAGGAGGAAGCAGGCTACAGCTTGATCTGAAGGTGCAGAGACAGTAAGTAGCCTAGTGCTTGGTTCATATCAAATCTGTCAAATTAAGTCATCTGTACTGGTTTCTGTACTGCAGATTGGAGTTTTAGCCAGGCTAACACTCTCGGAGGAGAGTCAAACCTCATCGAGCAAAGGCAAAGAAGTGAAGGCTTCCTGGCTTAGTGATAAGCCCCAGTGAAAAATTCAAGAAGAGAGGTAGAAGCTGATGTTATTAAACCTACTGCTGCTGCTAACAGGAAAAAAAGGCTTTTTTTAACCACTAAAGTTATAGTTAAATGTTAAATGTATTCCTATGTACCCCATAGAGATGTTGTCTGTTGCCCATCTATTGTGTAAAAAGGTTTATCTCACTTAACAAAGGCAGGCCATTTATTTTGATTTTAATTATAGAAACACTTTCTGTTTCTGCAAAGAGGTCAGGGAGGCCGCAGAGCAGTAGTCCTGAAACTGGCGAGGAATCAGGAAGTAGCTTTTAGAATAAAAGAAAGTTTTCCTCTGAAAGTTAAAGGTGCTCTGTAGGGATACGAGTTGCAAAAAGCAAGCGAACAAAGGATAAAGGCAACACACGGTGGGTGAGAATAATGTGAAAGATTGGAAGTGTAAATTCCAGAAGATACATATACAAAAGTTATCCTATAAAACAACATTATAGAGAGATTCAAAATCAGTTAAGTTAAAGATCTTTTTCTTTAGTCTCGACCCTTTTTTGGCCACTTGAGCAGCAACACAACGACTGACATACAATAGTTGTGGTTCACAGCAGCGCTGGTATTATTTTCCCCTTGTGAGTCTCTCTGTGTGTGTCATCATGAAAAAAGGTGGTCCTAGAGTGATCCACTGTAGCAGGAACTACAACTTTAGTGCAGCGTCATGTATTTGACGCACAGGGCTACCTTTGACTAGTGAAACCGATGGGACAAAACTCCCATGTGACAAGTTGGGATGAGGATGGTTGGGTGTTGGATGATGTCACCGTGATAGCATCACAACCATGCAACATACAGTCACGAAGATAGAAAATGAAGGCACGGTTCAAAGATGGGAGTGGTCCGAGCAAGGGCGCTGGAAGTATGGTGGTACAAAGAAGGGAAGGGGCCATTACCTCCACAAACACATGTTATGCCTCTGGCTGGATTTGGCATTGGCATTTATCCTCTCTGCAGTTTGGTGCTGGACAGGGAGTGTACAGTATCTGCTGCAACAGATAAAAACAACAACTACTGCTACTGAGAAAGTAAATCAAAACTATAATGTTTCTGGCATTAAAGCTAAAACGATGAGCTAAAAAATGCTAAAATTAGGCATACAGCCGATACAGCGGACTGCTAAGGTGCAGCTTTATGTTGCAACTATTTATACCTGATCTTATTATGTTTCACCTTTTGCAGTGTTGTGTGTTAACCCTTAATGTATTACACTATTTCAGATCTTCTTAACAACATTTAAATATAGTCTTCCTCTCTCTTGGGGCAAGAATTGAGTCTATGTGTCAGATAGCATCGACTCCATTCATTACGTTCTACCTGCTGTTAGCCCTAGTTAGCATATAGTGCAAATGAGTCTCAGTGGACTTGGTGAAAGTAATTGCCTCATTTATCCAGACATCTGTTTCACTTTGATATCGAAATCTTAGTGTACGTTAATATGTAAACAGATGCATGCTCACATAAGTAGGCTCCTTCATGCACTCACAAACACACAGAATTCCTACTTCAACATACTACTTCTTTCTCTCTTTCGCTCGTCAAACATTTTTACAGTCGAAGCTCACGCTGGATTTTCAGGCCTGTGAATCCAGTAATGCCAGTTCCCCACTGGGCATCTAACAATTTCTTTCACAATACTATTGTTGATATTGCATCTCAGCATAGCTTCTGCCTTTTCCTAAGCTCGCCTGGTATCAACCTTTCAATAGAAAAGATGAGATAGAGGTTGCTCTTTAATGCCTCTGGAGTGCCTTTCAGCATGCAATTTGAGTGATGTCCAACCAGAGGTACTTGTAGCCCAGGGTACTTCTACGTACAGTTGCCGGGGGGTATGTGTAGAGATTGTGAAGTAGCTCAACTAATATATAAGAAAATGTGATTAGGATTTGGTTACATCTATATATCCACATACTTTATTGAGTGCAGGGGGGGGGGGGCTTTTTGTGGAGTTTGCATGTTCTCCCCGTGTCTGCGTGGGTTTTCTCCGGGTTCTCCGGTTTCCTCCCACAGTCCAAAGAAATGCACTGGTTAGGTTCATTGATGACTCTAAAATCACCCGTAGGTGTGAATGGTTGTCTGTCTCTGTTCGTCTCTATGTGCCCTGCTATAAACTGGCGTCCTGTCCAGGGTGTACCCCGCCTCACGCCTGACGTCAGCTGGGATCGGCTCCCTCCAACGACCCCAACAGGGACAAGCGGTTGAATATGAATGAATGAATGAATGTATTGAGTGAGTTTAACCTGTCATTGAGCGTATATGCTGTCATTAAGAAAACTGGCAAGCAAGAAAACACTACTGACTAGGTGTCATGTTCCAGTTTTGTTGGCTCGCAAAGCAAATTCGCAAATCAGCATGGCACCTTTGATGATCTGGCAGGGAAAGAGTGGAAATGGGCTGGTTGGTCTGTAAATTGTACGGACCCATTTATATTTACCGGTATATTATGAACTTCTAAAAAATTCCTTGGACAATGTTTTCATAGTTATTATCTTCAATGTATTGCAAAACTTTTCTATTCCTATTTATGTTTTTTGACTTTGCGGTTCTTGCTTTTTTATCTTTATTTTTCTCTTGCACCAAAACCCCACAGCAAATTCCTGAAAACCTTCTTGGCAATGAACCTGATTTTGATTCTGTTATATACTGCAGAGCCGACGTGGCAAAGTGGAAACGGGGGCGTGTTCTGCCCCGACAAATTCTCTTTTTTCAATGAAAACAGCGGTGCATGTTGCTGTTCATTGGATAATGCCTCTGGTGAAACCCCCCAGATGAGATGAAATGTATCTCAAAGCCCCTTGCAAACCGTTTAAACTGGAAACCGTCGCCAAACGGCACACACCAATTTCATTTTCAGCTTGATCAGGTGGAAGAGGGAGTCAGGTGGAGCAGGTGGTAAAGTCTGAGGGCATCTGGTGGACAGGTAGAGAATGACAATGAATGGGTTTGGGGAATTTGAAATGTAGCTGTAAGGACAGAGAGGCAGAATGTGACATTTTGTTACAGTGCACTATACGATTTCAAATATAACCAAATTAACCTTAATATTAACAGTTCAGTCGTGTGAACAATTAGCACTCTTATCTCAAGTTTGATTTTGTGTGTGTATAGCTTTAGAGGAAGAATTCCTTTATTAGTCCTGCAACGGGGAAATTCAATTTTTTCCACTTTATTATTGTTATACATGTTACACACACAGGCCTGAAATACACACACATGCACAGACAGGACCTATATACATGCAATTAATGGAGAGATGTTAGAGCAAGGGGGCTGCCAGTGACCGGCGCCCCGAGCAGTTGGGGGTTTGGTGCCTTGCTCAACAGCACCTCTCCAGCCACCAGTCCACGCTCCGACCCTCCGGTTCCAAGCCAAGTCACCTATGGACTGAGCTACTGCCGCGCCCCTGGCTTGTTTACATTTGGTTTTCCACAGGTTTGAACGTATTTTGATAGAGGATTGGAAAATACATGGCTAAACATTTGAACACAGCCCACGTTACTTGTGAGTTGATTCACTTTGTGAATATGGTTAGAGAATGGCTGTTATTTGCCCCCAGAATCCTTTAAGGTCAAGTTGAGCTGATATGAGGTATGAAATTTCATATTGGAGCTTATAACGATGACCGTGCCTATCATCATAATTGGACTTGTTCACGGGCAAATACTGAGTGTGTGGTTGTGCTAGCAGGTGTAATTTTATGTTACCGCTGCTGAAAAAGAGCATGTGTGCTCAGCAAAGCCTCTCCATATAAAAAGTCAACTTAATATGAAGATAAGGCCAAATAATCAACATTTTTCCAATGTGGTCATATTGTGATTCAGCAAATCATTTGGCAGTGTCAGTGTGATAAGGGAATAATTTGAGGGGTGGTGCGGCCTATCCAGCTACTACTCCTCCTGATATGAGGCTTTAATTTGCTTCTGAATTAAATGAATCGTTTTGCTTTGCAGCTGTTCCCGAGCCACTCCACAATCTCCTGCCCCCATTTTCCCCCCACTTGCTCTTATTTATTTTGCAAACCAAATGAAGCCAGTCACGTGCTCGATGCCCTCTTCCTCTAACTCTTAAAACAGAACATCTGCTGCTGGATTCTCTGGGCTTTTGGCAGGTCATTTGGCTGGAAAAAATTTTCAGTGTCTCCATTGCCGCGAGTTCCTGGAAAAACCTCAACATGCCTCAGTTCTATTATTCATTAGTTTTCCAAGCCTACTTACTTAGGCTCAGTTTCACACCTATGTGCAATATGTAACTTCTTATGATGATGTTATTGATGTCCAATAATCCAAGTGAAAAACGGTACTGGGCAACTCTAAAATATTCTGTGAAGGTTTTATCAGAGCGGCTCCACTTCTCTGCCCATTCACCCTTGTAATGAAAACAAACACAGCCTCCGAGTGTTACTTATGAGACTATATTTATGAAGCAATTCAGACAAGAGAAAGACAAAACAGTCTATAAAAGCGATATCAGTATTCATGTTCCTGGCTCATCCTTGAAACATTCTGAGAGTACAGACTTACCAGAAAACACCTTTCTTAAAGTGGCAATGAATAACTTTTCTATTTGAACTTACTCATTATGAAGTAAAGGTTTTTGCACAATGTAGTGGCTGTACAGAAATGGCACCAGTGTTAAGATTTGCTCTCACTTTAACTATGCAATTCTGTCTGTCGTCGGGTACAAACTCCTGGGAAAATGACAACACGCTTTACGGCCCACAGGATAAAGAAAGAGCTGGAGTTGTGCCTGTATGAAGGTAATAAAATAATAACACAGAGGCTCTGCAGTTGAATCATGATCTGAACCAAAACGACAAACTCCTTTGCCATCCACAGTCAGCAGCAGCACCTAACAGCTTCACTACTCCACAATATCATTCTTACCTTTCACAAAGAAAGCCCTTGACAAATAATGTTACACCACATCGCTGCTTACGAGAGAGCAGTTAGCTAAGAGGCAAGTCAACAAAACAGCTTACAACTCGACAAAGCAGCTCAAAGAAGCTATCATCACGTATCGTCAATGGCAGACAATACAACACCGGAGGAAAGGAAGCTAGACCAGCTAGTAACAAAGTAACAAAACCTGCCGGTGCCTGAATATTAATACTACAGAGTGTTTTACTCTGCCTGTATCACAGCAGGGAGATCAGGGTTTACGGTTGCAATTGGGATTCTTACAGTTGTTTCTTGCTTTGGACAGCCCTGTTTGTACACGTAATAATGAAAAGTAATGCACAGTCATTTCTGTGTATTCCACTTATCTATTCCTGTAGAAATGAATGCACTATGATTTGTGTGTACTCCACCTATTCAAATCATGTGACCTATAAATCCACTAAACTCCGCATCAGAGGTAAAGTCAGCGTGGTGAACTTTCACCTGAGGGACCGGAGTTTGTGTCCCAGATGTATTTAACCAAACCACAACCTTTTTTCTAATCCTATACAAGTCGTTTTGATGTCTAACCTTAACCGACACCTTTTGTTTCCTAAGTATAACCGTTCCACTTCCAGTTGCTCTTTCATGGCATTAAATAGATTCGTCGTATTTCATAAGATATACACGTTGGGAATCCTGTCTGTTTCCGATGCGTTCATCCTCAAGGAAAGCACTGGATTCTCCTGAACTTCTCCACAGCTCTATTTATTATTTATTCAGGATTAATTTAAAGAAAAGCACATCATACCTGACATTATCATCTCTGACATATATCACAAACGCTCATCGTCTGATACGAATACCTCCCAAAACATGTGCTAGAGCAGCACGTGAAAAAAATCCCTGCTAACAAGCAGCAACTGAAGCCCTTCAATGTGAAATGAATCTGACTCTTTTACTCTCTTCAGAGATGGTTAATGGCTCCGATAAGAGGGATTCAACTCTTTAGGGAATCCTACAGACGGATAGCAGCTTTTACTTCCATTCAGCCAGTATTAATTACACAAATAAGTGCCGGTACTACAGTCTTAACTGTATGCAAGCTGGAATCAGATAGGCGTAACATTCATTTAACCACAGCAAGACGATATCCTTCATTAATGGATCTGGACTTTGCAGTAACTGGTGAGTTTCTGGCTTTCACTATTGAAAATGTTATTTATTTTACGCATTAAAGGTGACCTATTATGCACAATTTTCAGGTTTGACTAGAAAACCCTCACCCTCCGTTTGAAAGACTCTTTCTAGCACATGTCTCTTTAAGCTAAGCTAAGAAGCTACTGGCTGTAGCTTCTTATAGTTAGTGTCCAGACATGAGAGCAGTATCCATCTTCTCATTTAAGTGGCCTCAGGTGGCACAGTACACTATAGGCAAGCAGAGAAAAGACAGTCAGACATTCAGGTGGATGCACAAACAAGCCCACACAAGCTGACAGGAGGACAGATGCCCAGACAGACATTTCAAGGAAGTATAAATATAGGTCTCCCATTCCAAGCAGATGGCTGACAGGGTTTGACATGAACCCACAGATGACATTGACTGTGGGACTCTGCTCATTTGTCAGCGGTAGCCCGGCCTGCACATCATTGTCTAACCTGAGGGCGGATAAAGAGGACCCCGCCTTGCTGAGAGGAGGCTTCTGCAGGGCATTACCCCGCCAACAGCTCCAGTCTTATCTGATATTTTCCACGGATGAGCACAAGATGGGGCAAACAAATAAATAAGTGTTTCAGGTTTGACATGATGAACAGGTCCTGTTGTTGATGGTGAACTTCGTATTTCTTTGGATGGAGTGGTTGCTTTTAATTTTTCACCTCCTATGTCATTTCCCACCAGTGAATAAACCGAATATAGCAAATACCTAGATTAATTTGGATACAAAAGGGTGATGAAAGTATTTTTTATTTATTTTTTACTTCAGAACAAGTAGGATTTTCACTTAAAGGGAAATTCCAACAAAAGGTAGAATCCACTACTTTGCTTTGTTTGTCTTAAAGGGCCCCTTCGTTGTGTTTACTTCTCCTCATGAGGAATAAATCTTCATGTATTCATCAGGCTTCGGTATCAGCTGCTACAGTATGTGTCAGAGGCACACAGTGAGGCTACAGATAGCCAGTGGTCTTTTCATGTATGAAAGTGTGCTTTAGTGGATAATCCGACGTAACAGAAGACAGGGGTGCCGCACCAGTCATACAGTCTATACCAGAGTCTGAAGTGTTTTTCTTAGCTGTGAGGAGAAGGGAGTGAAAGCAAAATTGAGGCTACCTTGACATACTGCACCATCATCATTCCTCAAAAGGATTTCAATTGAGATTTACTGTAAAATCCCATCTCTGCCAAAAGAAAAGATCTATTCCGGTGATCTCTCCATTCTTAAGTGATGGTTTGCTGGTTTGCTGGTGTTTACTCAGAGGGGAGAGAGAGCAAGCTAGAGAGAGTGCTCAATGAATCTGCAAGGTATTGTATGCTGTCGGTTTTCACAGACAGTCATCATGAGTGCGGAAGAAAGCGAATCGATTAGATGCAAGAAATTGACTGTACAAAATTGAAACAGGCTGTTTTTTTCCGCCTGTAATTATGATTTGGTTCAATTAGCCTTAACGTGATTGCTGAATGGACTAGGTGGTTTGTGTTTCAAGCGAGGGGAGATCAAGCATGGCAGTTGTTTCTGCACATAGACTACACTTAGAGACAACTAGGTATCAGAGGAGTAACAGTGAGACAGAAACTTTTAGCCTTGAGCTTGACAGCCAGTCCGACACAGGAAAACCTGCACAGGAAGTGTTTCACTCAGCTGACATTGATCTTGAGCAAGAGGAACACACGCACTGTATTGAGGCGCTGTTTGAGCACCGAGGATGAGGTGAAGTTCTCTGGAAAGCTGCAGGGTATTGAGCACGTTGTGGAGCGTGATATTAGGGCCGGGGCCTCCCATCGAGAGGTCTGCGAGCCGTAACGACCTATGCGCATCACCAGCCCGGCAATTATAACAGACGGGTCTCTCAGCCGGAAACAAGAGCGGAGAAGAATAGTGGAGATTTAGAGCTGCTGTCTGAACAGACAACCTATTTTATTCTGAATTATGTTCAAAACTATTTGGGATTTACACTCATAGGCCTAGATTCAGTGTCAGCGGTGGTATCAACATCAGCCTTCCACACTGGAGGAGGTCATAGAAGTGCCTGTAGACATTTTACAGTGGATGCAAGGGGAACTGTTGCGCTTGTCAAGCCCCTGGTGTGTTCGTTTCAATTAAGGACTACATTGTGGTCATTATACACTCTGGTGAGCAGAGTAACAATCTAATTAATGCCTCAAAACATTTTTTTCCTGCCTCCTGGATCTTTTGGACATTAAGTTGTGTGTAGATTCCTTGTTCTAATGAAGGCACTAATGACCTCGTGCTGTCTTAAAGGTCAAAAATGAAGTGCCACTATGCTCAACAAGAGCGAAAAGAACCCTATACGATCTGATGACTTTGAAGTGACCCTGACATTAAGAAAAGTGAAGCATTGCCTGTACACCACCATGGGAAAAAGCTTGTCTTAAAGCCATGTTTGACTTAGTTATAAATCAAGTTATAAAGTTAAAGTCATAAATTAATTTACACAACACAAAAAGCACACATTTTTTGGTAAATAGTCTGTACGAAATAACCACATGGTAAAGCTTATTCTGTGTACTCCATTCTGCATGTTAGCAACACAGTGCCATGGTTCACTCCGAGTTAACTCCCACATGAAAGGATCACAGCATGAAGCGCTGTCCAAATAACGTAAATATCGCTGTGACGCAGTTCGACCGCTGTTTTTTTAATATTCTGATAGAAACAATATAGAAAAATCTATACAATAGACATTTTTATATTGTTTTGACTACATCGTTATATCACCCGGCCTTACTTTAAATCATTGTTTACCGATGGGGAATGTGGTCAGAAGTGGGGTCATCTGCTATCACAGTGCTGCAGACGAAAGTACCCCCAGAAAGGCACTTAAACCCACACATTCAAAGGGAGCACCGCCCCCGCAGCAGCCTCTGCAGCGCTTGTGAAACCTGTTTGGGTTGCTGGATCTTGTCCTGATCTACCCGGAGCTGCAGCTGCGGCAGGGAAAAAGAAATCTGCCCCTCCAAAGTCCATGCACAGAGACTTACTGCATACTGTCCTACATGTGCTAATTGGAGTTGATTTGTATGTCATTCGCGTTCTTGTTTTGTATCCAATATCTTACTTTATTCTTATTTATTGTAGTTGTTTATGCACCTTGTGGGAAATGGCTCAAAAAGGGAGAAGACTTGAATTTTGTAGTTTAATCCCTCAGACAGTATGCAGTATAAGAATATACAACTAGCTGCCAAAGACTGTTTTAGACTGTTCTCCCTCAGTTTTCGAAAACCGTGGTATTCACAAGGTTTGTGATGAAGAACAGCATGAATCTTAATGCAAAATACATTTTTTTAGCAAATAAGCTGCTATATTGTAAGGGGAGGGGGTCATTCAGGTCAAGGGGAGTGTACAGAATGTTAAGACTACACAATGAAGAGGTTATCAATTGCCAGAAAATAGAGACACATTGAAAGAAGATCCAAACTGATGCCGCAGGGGCAGATATCCCAACTCTGGTCCTAGTGTGAGTAGAGTTTCAAAAACACTGAATCCAATGATACTCATAAGCCCACAATTGATTGTTTTGTTCTCTTTAAATTGTAAATGGCCACATCTTTCACATGACATGCTCCTGTGTCTAAAACTGTTTTTTAACTTCCAAATGTGGAGTCTGAGATGCAGCTGGAAGCTCTGAAAAAAAGCTAATAGACCCGGATTCCAGATTAGTTTGTCTGACTCTGGTTATTTTCTCAGACTTTAGAAATCCTCTTCGAGTCACAGAAGACATTATACAAAAGTGTTAAAGGCTGATATGCCAGTACTTGTCATGACTAATACAGATTTATTCAATTAAGCCAGATTTTAACTGTGAATTGATCGCCCAGGGTTCATTTCAGAAGTGTGACAAATGTCTGCCAGATCTTCACAGGCAGACCAAATCGGTTATCCAAGACAGTGGTAGTTGGAGTACCTAGGCTAATTAAGGGAGATAAATCCAGTGCATTTTTTTGACAATGTCATTTTTAATAATGTTTTTTCTGTAAGCCTCTGTAATAAAATAACTGCTTATGGTTTGGTTGCTCTTAATACATTTAAAACTGCCTCCAGGCCATATTCGCCTAACAACATGAGGGTTTCGCATCAAAAATGTGATGTATTTTCCTTCTCTCCTCTCTCACTCACCCTCCCGTCTGTGCTATTCGTTTCCACACAGCACCTGTCTGTTACAGCGGATGCATCTTTCAACTTCTGCTACTGCTGACAGATGCAGGGTCTGAGCTACCAACCTATGACAGACAGATACCTGAAGTGGAAACGCAGCAGGACACGTGTCCGTTCAATAGGCAACATGTTTCAAATTTCCTTGACAATCAGATAAAAGTGGTTTCCCTCAGTCCAAACCGCAGAAAGGTAGTTCATAGATCCACGCCATTATTTTCCCTGACATGAAACTCGTGTTTTCCTGTTCCCTACATCGTGGTGTAACGGGATGACGGATGAAACAGACTAAATGAATCGATGATGAGACACTGTACAAAAGCGCATGTGTGGAAGGACAAGGTGCCTTTTTAAGCCTCGACACCGAGCTTCTACCTGTCAAACCCTCTTCAACCATTCCTCCTCTGCAGCCTTATCACACCACGCTGCTCGGTCTCAATCTCGACCAACGCAAATGCTAACATTTAGGCTGAATGTTAAAAGAAAATGCAACCAGAAAAAAAAAAAACATCTCATTTCCAACAAATGCTTCTCCTACGGCTAAATGTCAAGCTACTTTCGGTTTCTTTATGGGCACGCTTCAGCTCTTCGGTGTAGATGTTTTTCCAAAGCAGCCGTCACAGCAGTGAATTACTTTGCTGTAATGAGATCCCCCTCAATCACAGGAAATCTGCATGTTTAGTCACTTCACTGTTGGAAATGTCACCCGCTGTTTTTCTCCTGGAGCAAATAAAATATGGAGGAGGTTAATGTTCCTTCTGAGAGCAGTTGAATGGTGAGAGAAGTATATGTCTCCATTAGATTTGTTTCGTATAGCGGCCTAATGTTGCTTTAGATGCATTCACTTTTCTATCCCTCTTGTTTAAATTACATTTAACATGTTTCCATTTTCTAACATGTTCCCGTCTTTCAAAACACACAATCCTTATCTGTTCAAGTAGAAAATATCACAAATGAAGACAACATACAGAATCATGGTTAGTAGAAACTATGAGACTTTGCATTTGGAAAGAATAAAATGTTTAGAAATGATTTAAACTAATTTATTTTATTTAAGTATTATTTTTAATTGGCTTTTTGACAATGGTATGCAGGTCATGCACAGCTATGAATACTAATTTCAATCCAAAGCACAACATCCTTTCTAATTGTTTTGTACTTTGGACTCTGTTATATTCAGGGAGTTAAATATAGTGCCTATAGAAAGTCATCATACCCATTTGAAACAGTCACTTATTTTGTTATAAAGACTGAAATGATAATACATAATATATATATATATATATATATATATATATATATATATATATATATATATATATATATATATATATCCAGTGTGATTTACACATTTAGCTTCCAGCCACAGATGTTCTGTAGGATTCAAATCAGGGCTCTGACTGGGCCTCTCTAGGACATTCACCTTCCTCTCCTTTACCCACTGTGTTGTTTTTGTGTGGGTGTGTTTTGGGTCGTTGTCATGCTGGAAGGTGAACCACCTGCCCATTTTCAAGTGTCTAACAGGTTTTCCTCAAGAATTTGGGTGTACTTGGGAGCATCCATTTGCCTTCAATCCTGACCAACTGCCCAGTCCCTGCTGAAGGGAAACAAGCCCACAACATGATGCTGCCACCACCATGCTTCACTGTAGGTAGGGTATGTTTTGGGTGGTGTGCTGTGTTTGGTGTTGGCGCTTGGAAGTCAGCCCAAAAAGTTCAGTTTTGGTCTGAACCATCTGACCATATAACCTTTTGCCACATGGCATCAGAATCTTCAATATGTTGTTTTATGTTTTTTCAGAAGAGGCTTCTTTCTTGCCACCCTGCCAAACATGTAGAACTTGTGAAATTGTTGTCACATGCACAGATCGACCAACCTCTTCCATTAAGACTTGTTACTACTTCAAGGCTTCCCTGATCAATCTTTTCCTGGCTCAGTCATCCAGTTTGGAGGGGCAGTCCGATCTCGATAAGGTGTGGGTGGAGCCATATGCCTTCCACTTCTGGCCAATACTCTGAACGTCCTCAGAGGCATAGTTAAAGCCTTTGAAATCTTTTTATATCCTTCTCCTAACTTGTGCCTATCCACAAGTTTATCCCAGAGCTCTTTTGAACGCATCTTTCCAACCATGGTGAATTATTTTTGTTACCATGCACGACTAGGAGTGGAATCCTCAAGGAACAGCTGATTTTACTCTGGGGTAATCAAAAACACCATAATTGATGTCAGGTGGAAGCCAATTTACGTGGTGCTTAATCTGGAAGGTGATTAGTTTTACCTGAGAATGCTTATAATGGTTACTCTAAAGGACTCATCACTTTTTCTAACACTGCTAGTCTTTCATTTTTTTTATTAATTTTCATACATTTTGAAAAAAACAATTCACTGGAATGTAAGGCAAAATGTGTAAATCATGCTGGAAAAAAATAGTTTTTAATGTATCATCATTTCAGGCTATTTCAACAGGGTATGATGACGTTGTATAGACACTGTAAGATGCACCAGTCCGTCGCCCTGATTTTCCTGACAAACCATCGCACAGTCTCCAAAGTACTGCTGTAGTTTAGATGCAAGTAAAGTTGCTGCAGATAAAACATAAAACACAGATATCAAATCTGAATTACGGCACAAAAAGCACTAAAGGGGCAAGAGGTAAAATACACCCATACATTAATGTTTAAACTTTATTCCAAAACCATGGGCACAATGCTACAACAGCCTCCACTCTTCTGTGAAGGCTCTCCACAACTTTCTGGAACCTTACTGCAGGGATTTGCACCCATTCAGGCACAAGAGCATAAGGGAGTTCCACCACGGGGTTTGGACTTGGTGCAGGTGAAAGTTCATCCAAACCAAACTCAGAAAACCATTTCTTTATAGATCTGACTTTCTGAACTTGGGCAATGTCAGAATAAAACAGAAAAGGAACTTCCTAAAGCTACCACTAAGTTGGATGGGCACTATTCTTCACAGCAAAATTCCCCTTAACTGAAACAAAGAGGCCTACCCCAAACCTGGATAAGAAGCCCAAGACCAACGTTGCTGTTGATGAAACTCCGTGGATGGGAGTAAGAGAAGATTTAACAACATGGCACGACCTCATAATGGCGTGCCAAGTCTGCTTATCCATGAAGCACCCGTCATTATGAATTCATGAGAGAATCCTCACACTAAAGGCTGATGTTGAGAGCTGTTGTTCTTCATTGTAATAGTGGATCATTATCTAACCACATCAGTAAGCACCACCAAAAGACTGCCTCAGTAATGAACTGCTCCGTGAGACAACGTTGGAGATTAAGCCATTTCTTTCCATATTCCCAAACAGCCCTCTCATTCGCATAAACGTCTCATTAATTCTGCTCTGGCCTTGACACTGTCTAATTCTCACCTGACCCCATTTGACTTCACTTTTTGAACCGCACCATGATAGCAGCTAATGTTGTAAATGTGCCAAAAACTGTATCATGTGGGGCACGCTCAGGGCCCCTGAATGAGCTTCACCTCTTCTGCGGCGGAAGAAATGGAAGTGGATAAATCCAAGGCTCACACAAATTGTCAAATACACACCCCATTAGGATGCATAGTGCTTTTATGGATCATGAAGGGGTTATTTATGGTAGAGGGCAGAATGAAATCCTTTCAAAATCCTTTCAGTAGTTGAAGCCACGGCTCCCTCTGACGCACCTGCAGTGTAATTTAAAAAAAAGGGCTGCAACAGTGGTGGTGGTGGTGGTGTGTTCACCTCGTCTCCGCAAGACAAACTGTCCTATAATTCTGCTTGCTTTCACCTTTACGTCCCTGCATCTTGTGTGTGCTCTAGCAGTCCATAACCTTCACTGACATGATTAAAAAGCCATTTTCACATGATAACCCTGGACAATGTCAGGGGAATCAGGTCCGGAGCCAGCCTGGAGTTTCTCTTTCACACATACAGAACACAACCTCTTGCCCTTAGTAGAATTTGTCCGGTGATTTGGGTGTTGGTTCTTACTGACAGAAGTTCCTGAATCTCCTCCTCTCTGCAGTTAAACAGTTTGTTTGCTGTCTTTGATTTTTTTCTGTGTTGGCGGCAGCATCATAGTAACGCCCTCAACGCGCCCTATTCAATCTGTGAGAATCCACCGGAGAATAAGCAGCTGTCTTCTCACACCACTCAGTCAGAGATTAAACAGTCTTTGTACTAGAGAGCTGGGAGGGTAAAGCCTGACTGAGTGACATTTGCGTTCTCACATACAGCTCTGCCTGGTAATGTAATAGTTTCAGGATGGCAGTGCATGTATGAAAGAGGCCTGGGAGAATTCGAGCAACAGAGGAAGGGGGATTCGCAAACAAATAACAGTAATTAGGATGGCAGTACGAACACCAGCCAACAAATCAGTGGCACGACAGGTGAGTGGGGCAGGTTCAAACAACAGGTCAAAACACATAAACAGGCAACAAAAAGTAGGAACGGATCAGGTACGGGGTTAATGAGGGGTAATTGAAACCGCTGAGCAGGAGAATGAGAGTCAGGTGACTGAGACAGGTGGGAAAATCTGAGGGCATCTGGTGAATGGATAGAGAATGCAGGGGGCTGGGGACGTGACAATGTAACTGAAAGCAGGGACAGAGGCAAACCGGGAAGAGCAGGAGTGCAAGCAATTCATTTCTGCTGAGTATTTCAGCTTCTCTGCTCGCTTGAAAATTTAGTTTTCATGCACCCACACTAACACGTGGCTTAAGGTCTACAACTGACTCACACACACGGTATGTAATGTGCAGTTAGCCAGCAGCTAGCCTCGCATTGCCAGATCACCACAGCGCTGTGTCAGCAGCTGGGACAGGTGTCAAAGTCTGAGGACATCTGGTGAATGGATGGAGAACGCAGGGGGGGCTGGAGAGACTGAAGGAGGGACAGAGAGGCGGAACAGGACAAGCAGGCGTGAGTCAGACATCGTGACTTCTAGTTCATACTTTAACTTTTTAGTTAGTCAACTAGTTTGACTTCTCTGCTTGTTTCATAATTAGTTTTCATTCTTCAGATCTACAGCTGACTCAGGTATGCGGTGTGTACTGTATAGTTGACATGAAACATTTTGTGGAGCAAGATTTTTTCATGACCCCTTTCTCTTTGGCAGAGAGAAAATTATTGTAATTTCTGATGTTGAAAAAGGCCGGAAATTCTTTTACGATGGTTTTATTGAAAGTGTTAACAAGCACGCTCCTATAAGGAAGTACAGAATAAAGGGCAGAGATAATGCATGGATCACATCAGAATTATCCATTTTACTTCATGAGTGCAGTGTAGCACGGTCTAAAGCCAGGAGTACTGTTCTTGGATCAGACTGGTTGCTCTTTAGGGCAGTTACATAATGCAAGCACGGTTACAATAAGAAAAGCCGAGGCCTATCATTTCCTGACCGAAACTTCAAATAACATAAATAATCCACTGAGACTCTGAAAAACCATTAAATCAATAACATGACATAAAAATGTTATTGAGCTACCTCCATGCACTGTCAAAGACTCTACCCAAATGTATGAGAAGGCTGACATGCTTGGCTGTTTTAATGAGCACTTTATTGCCTCTGGCTCCCTTTTTAATTCTCAAAACACAGCTCAAGGCTCCTCTGCTTGCTCCGATAGTTGTTGTTTTTTGAGGGACAATAATTTACTGTTGATGCTGTTACAACTTCAGAGGTGCATAACGCACTGAGCAAAAAAATAGGCTGGTCCAGACAACCTTGAGCCTTACTTTTTCTTTTGCTGCAGAATGAAATGAAACTGAAGGAGCTGGTTTCTCTAAACAGACTTAAATCCCTTCTTATCGATGTTGAAACAGACTCTTCGGTCTGTACATGCTTCGTTTGATGATGTTCTGATTGTGACTATATTTAAATGTCTGTTGTTTCTAAGCTTTTTCTGTAATTGTGGAACTGTGTTGCTGCCCGTCTTGGACAGGACTCTCGTAAAAGAGATGTTTCGTCTCAATGAGACATTTTCCTTGTTAAATAAAGGTTAAATAAAATAAATAAATAGTTAATTTACTGGTTGTGACAATTAATGTACGAAAAAAACATCTTGTACTCCTATTTGAATGGTTTCTTTTTCTTTCATCCATTCACCGTTTGTATTTTTCCAAATCTCTATCTACAATCTTTCACTGGCCCTTGTTGGGAATCACTGCTCATCTACAGGAGAAGATGTACCTCCAACAACAGTACACACCGCATACCTGAGTCAGTTGTAGATCTGAATACTGTTACAGTGGGAGTACATGAAAACTAATTATGAAACGAGAAGAGAAGTCAAAATGGTAGAGGAACTAAAAGTTAAAGTAGGAACTATAAGTCACAATGTCTGCCTCAGACCAGCTTTCACCCTTCTGCCACTCTGTCCCTCCCGTCAGTCTCTCCAGTCCTATTTATTCCAGGGAACTGCACCTCCTCTTCTGCCATCTTGTGTTCATTTTCTAAACCTACTTGAGAGGATATGATTAAAAAAATTAAGTGTAGTAGCTGATGGCAGGAATTAGTGGTGTGGATATAATGCAAATTGGAAGCTGAGCCCATTTCAACTGCTTCACTTTGACAGCTCACTCTGAGATAAGAGAGCAGTTGACTGCCTAGGAACCGCCAAGACAGCATGTTCTTCATTACAAGTGGATTGAGGACTGTTTAGCAAAGGAGCCCTGACCAACGGCTTATCAGCATAATCGTAATTCTTAATTGCTTGGCAGCAAAGAAAAAGTAGAGGTTTGTCTGCACACTGAAAGCTCCCATAAATGTATATTGATGCAACGTTTTAATCGAAAAAATGAAAACTCTGCGATCACATGATACAAAGTAACACCCATGTTCATTTGGTATGTATAAAAAAAAAAACTGTGCAAGGCTCACTCTGCAGCGTGGTGCACTTGCAGAAAATCAAGGTCCCGCCTATTTTACTGCCTCACGAATGTGGTTTGCAGCAAAAACACGTAATGAAATCCGACATGACAGCGCTGTCACTACAGTTTCAATGTGTTCATGAGTAGAATATAAATATTTCTATTTAACTCAGCACTGTCTCATGCAGATAGTCTGGTCCTGGGTTGAACCAGTGCTATGAGTTGATGTGAAGTTTCGTTGGTGAGAAAATCTGCAGAATGTTAAACTTTGGTGCACAAAGAGGCTATATGAAGACTTTATAGATGACTTAATTTCCATTGACCAGCTTTGTGGCGGTAAGAAGGCCCTAACTTAAATCATGTTATGCAAGTTTTGCAAATTTAAACTAGACCTCTTACCCCTAACATTAGCGTCACAGAGGAAATAACCACAGAGAACGCAGAAGTAAAGCTGAGCTAATTTCTTAAAGGGCTTGTTCTGGGAGCAGGATTCTCGTACCGGGTTTGAATTCTGGACGAGCGCTCACATCGTTGTTTGATAAGGAATGGTATATGAACGTTTTACCACAAAATCTAATAATTTCTGACTCACTTATCTCATATGAAGGAATGAATATATTTATTACGGAACTAGAAGTGACCTGCCAAGCTCAATTAAACTTGGTATTTCGCTGTCTGCTGCCTTGTACTGAAGAACAGAAAACGTGGGATGAGAACAGTAAAGGCAGAACTTTATAAAGCTCAAAAGACAGAGCACAGAGTAATGAAAGGAGGAAATCTGCCGTCTTTAAAGGATTACAAAGAACCGGGCACCAGCCGCACTTCATTAAAAGGTATGATAGCACAATATGAGCGCATGTGTGACTGGTACAAGTCCGCAGCTTAAGAGGAAAACGACCTGCTGGCAAAGCGATCTTTTAGGAAGACTGTTGCATCTCTTGGGGGGCATTATACCACTATCCTCTGTAGTAACTAAAAAAACAATACAAAAAAAGAACAATATCACTTGTCAAAAAAAAAAAAACTTTATTTAAAAAAGGATACCCAATTTGGGGGAGACAGTTTCAGCCATGGAAATCAATAAGATGATAACAGAATGTTTCCTTTCTATTACTTACAGAATATCATTTAACCTGACACAGAAACCCAAGAAGATCATTTTGTCTTTGATATTTGATACGTCACTAACCAAGGTACTACATGCTATCAGAGCCTTTCCAGCCTGTTTGGGAAAAGTATGGCATTTCTTGATGCAAGATGATGAAAACCTCACCAAAATCACACTGTAACGTTAAAGGATTGGCTTGTGCTACCATGTAGATTAATAGCAGGTATGTAAGTGTCCATGCAGACCTGTTGTAGAGTCTTAATGGTAGAAATCGGGACAAACAGTCTGTTGTACCATGTTGTGACAGCGCTGGTCCAGGACTGAGGATGGGGGCTCTCTGTAGTCCAGGCTGTGGCGCGTTTCACCTTAAAAAGTATTACGGGCCTCTGTGGATCGATGCTGTGCAGCCAGCTTACCATAGCCGCCTCTGGCTGGGTCGTAGTCCTGCCTGTACTCATCTCTCACCTACACAAGAAACAGAAACACAGCCAGGGATCACCGGTAAATATACATTCTTCATTATTATTGTTGTTTATATTATTATCATCTTCATTATTATTTAGTGGAAGGGGGTCTTCTCCTAAAGTTACACACGAGCATTGGTAGTGGTCTCCAAGAAAGCTCATTGTTTACCACTAAAACAAAATTGAACATAATTATGTGTTTGTTAACAGCAGGCTTTCATTTCTTAAATGCCATGGTATAGTAATGCTGTCTCTCCAAAGGCCATGGTTAATAATGCATAATTTATTTTGGGCGGGATACCACTTTCTAAATATCATACTGGTGTATTAAAATGTCACAATATAGTGCATCGATTTTTTTTTTGGAATGGCATTTCAGTGTGTGTCATTTTTCAAATACCAAAGTATAATTTCTTTTGTTGTTTTCCTAAACTTTTTTCAATATGAAGGACATACAATGGGTTAAGTTAGGCAGGAGACCCTGAACGCCACACAGCCACCAAGCCACACAGCCACCCAGGACCATCTTGGAGGTCAGCTGAGATTTTTAATCTTAACGTTTAATAGGCTACACCTTAACCTTGAACATCAAAAAATAGTCAGCTACTACAATAACTAACTATCTATCAATCTAAACATCTATCTATCTAGAAGGAAATCTTGTCATGGTTCCTGACCTCTATTTTGCCAAACTGTATATTTTATTTCATACAATATAACTTGTCTAAGTTTAAGCAATACGGATTTTTAAAAGCGCAAACAAGCTTTTTTGGTTTGAAGCTTGAATAAAAGGCTCATACGTGAGGACTGCATGTCAGTCAAGCAGAGAGCCGACACCCTGGTGCCGACAAGTTGCTACTCAATCTTGTCCAGACAGAGCATTAGTGAACTCGAATGCAGAAGTCGTTAGATGCAGGTTTCTGACTTCAATCAGTCTGAGAGACTAAAAAACTAGTCCTCATGTGTGTGTGTGTGTGTGTGTGTCATTGACTTAAAGTGTGATGCTATGAGTAGTGATGATTATGTTGATGCAATATTATATCACTTAATTGCTGAGTAACGTTATCACCTTTTTAACATAGCAAATTATATTCCAGTTTATATCTTGATGTCCCTCCGTTCATAATTGTGTGTTGATGCTCATCTCTGTTTACCTACTTTACGCAATGCTGTCATGCAAATATATTGGGCTTTCCTGTTTCTGGCATATGTGAGTAATAGTGTGTTGCATGTGTATAGCCATGAAGCTTGTGACAGCCCTACAGCAGATATCTGCAGGCTGTAGTTAGAGTTGTATTGAGCCCAGTAGAGGGCAGCAAACACCACACTATAATGGCAGGCTGAGGTGCCAGTTGAGGTGTTTCAGGCATCTGGTAATGATGCCCTCTGGGCGCCTCCCTAAGGAGGTGTTTCAGGCACGTCCAGCTGGGAGGAGGCCTCGGGGAAGACCCTGGACAAGGTGGAGAGATTATATCTCCACACTGGCCTGGGAACGCCTCAGGATCCCCCAGTTAGAGCTGGTCAATGTGGCCCGGGAAGGGAAGCTTGGGGTCCCCTGCTAGAGCTGCTGCCCCCGCGACCCGACTACGTATAAGCAGTAAGATGAGTGAGTGAGTGAGCGAGCGAGCGAGTGAGTGAGTGAGTGAGTGAGTGAGTTACAAGTGGTCATAACAAACAAGTGTTCAAGATTCCTCACCTGTCCTCCAGATTTGCCACGGCCATACTGCCGCCCCTCCTTGAAGCCGGCGTCCCAGTCTGTCCTGATAATACGGTCATCCAGCCGTGTGCCATTAATAAAGCGCATGGCATTTTCTGCACCTGTACGTGTGTAGTATCTGGGGCAGCAGGGGTTAAGGTCTCTTACAGGCTCCTAAATGTGCACGGTATGCTATAGTAATAAAACTTGAGCTCATAATAATGCATAGTACTTTGGTTAGAAGACAGACAGGCTGTGTTTGCTGTCCATGTCGACGAATGTAAGTATTTTCAAAATCATTTTTAATCTGGGTCTCACGTTTAAAAGGATACTCTACAAAGCAGAATCCGCAGGCTGTCTTCTTGACTTTATCCAGGCCAATGATGATGCGTTTGACGTCTCCACTTTTAGAAAATATCTCGTGTACCTGCTCGGCCGTTACAAAGACAACAGTGAGAAACGCGTAAGAGATAAGAAACATCTGTTGAGGATTAGAAGACTTTCCTGGTTAAACTTTCAACACTTTTACAAACAAAAAATAGATGTATTTCATTATTATTACAATATAATCAACTAGCTTTGTCTCTGTCTTTATAAACAGAATTTAAAAGTATACCACACTTAAATTCATATGATAACTCACTAACTGCTACAGTCAGTATTTGAGGCAAATAGATGTACAGCTAGCAACACTTTTTTTTCATAGTGTTGTCACAAACGAACATGATGATTACACAATATTTTTGTGTAAATACGTTGAGGGAAAATCCCCTATATGCGCACACAAACTTGTTGAATAAGTAATAATGGCCGTGTGTATCCTACCTGGTCCTCAGTGGTGTAGAAGGAGAGATTCCCAACATACAAAGTGTGGCTCCCCTTCAGCAGCTTCTCCTGATCATAGCGGTTACCCTGAAAAACAAAAGCAATAACGTTACGTGTGCAAAGTTAGGAACGCAGTAGAGTCCGACCGATCATAAACCTAATGATAGATTTAATATCCATAATATAAACCATTTAAGTTAAAGAAAAAAAAAGAAAAGAAAAGAAGCCAATAAAATAGAAGTTACTACTCAACATGTTTCTCGACTCACAACAGCTGGATACATGAAATTTTACAATGTCTCCGTTTAGAGAAGTTACGGTTTTCACAGAAGTGATCTTTGACAGGATTCAGCCAAACCTGCGACCCACTGCTGGCTCTTATTAGTAACAGTCTCACTCTTACTCCTGATGATGCTTCCTAATAATTCAATTCAATTTTATTTATAGTGCCAAATCATAACAAAGGTTATCTCAGGACACTTTACAGACTAGGTAAAGACCACACTCTGGAAGGAGTGTATCTTCTCTTTTTTCTTTAATTACTTTATCTATTTTTACTATTATTTACAGTTGATTTTACCCTAGTTTGTCTCATTGTATGTTAATTATCTACTTATATTATTTAATTATCTAGTAATTTACTGTAACTTCGTCTGACATGGGTGTTGGGAGGGAAATTGGGATTCATGTTGGGGTTTTTTATTTTTATTTTTCACTTTAAAGCAGACGCTACTATGCATATTATTTGCCTATCTACACGAACTCAATAAAGACATTTGGGGAAAAAAATATTAAATAAAAAAATGAAACGTTAAGCAACTGCAAACAAAATGACATAGTTGAAACGGTTGAAGCTGCAAGTGCAGTACAGTGCTGGATAACAAGGCAGTCAAATGAATACACGGCGACATCTTCGAGGTTTAAAATCTAAAGTTACAAAGAAATGACCGGCTTCCTGTCCGCTTTGTTGTTAAGTTAGCTAACGGTTGCTAACTGTTAGCTAACAACATAAACCGTCGCGCTGACGTCAGTGCTAGGGTTTGGACGTTCCCGAACATTCCTCCACTCACCTTAAAGTGCTGGTCTCTGTATTGACTAATATCAACGTAAGAGTCGCTACACAGGGCGTTTAATTTAGCAGACATTGTGAAGGTAACGCAGAAAACCGACCCACACCTCCTCGACTAACGTTATTACTCTGACCACTTCCGGGGCACATGTGTCCGTCCTATAAAGAACTCCGTGTGGAACATGAAAACGTTACATTAACCGAGTGGCGCCCCCTGTTGCTGATTTTGTTCGATGTTTACGGAATTTAAAATTAAATAAAATATGTCCTGTGTTTTTAAATCTCCTTCTACACCTGCATGTGCTAATACTATACATATAATCTACATAAATACACTATTTGAGGGAAACACGATGATTTTGAGACCTAAAAATCGTGTCAGAGCCCAGACATTAAACCTTTACTACACCCTGCATAGTTCTCTCAATCATATCTGAAATACACACACGCACACCTATAATGTGTAAGCCTTATTAAGTTCTTAGTATGTTTTGTTTTTTTTAACATGTGGGGGATGTTGCACGATGATACACTAATTCAAGTCACATGACTATTGAAACTGGCAAACCGTGAGATGTGGTGCCCTGCTATTGGCTGCTGCCATTTTATGCCTTTGGCTACAGGTCCCTTTGCCTGACTTGCCATTCTATCCTGCGTTTTTCTGTTTTAACAGATATTAACTAATAGCCTACATTTTTCATATTTTTCTGATACGTTGCTCATTTTGTATTGTAAATATTTAGGTTTTACTTTTATTACAATTGAGATTGACTCTGTTTAAGACCATGGGCAAACAACAACCCCAAAACTTGCCTACTACAGAGTAGTTGTCCCTTACACCATGCAAAAGTGCAAGTTCAGAAACATTAATCATTTAGTAGCATAGTGCATTTATAAGATGTGTTAGAATGTCCATTTCAGCCCCTGGGTACTGCTGAGTTGTCCTTGAGCAAGGCACCAAACCCCAAAATTGCTCTGGGTGCTTCTCATGGGGCAGCCCTCTCGCTCTAACATCTCTCCAATAATGCATGTGTATAGTTTTCACATGCACCTGTTTGTGCATGTGAGCATGTTTGAGGCCTGTGTGTGCTTAAAAAAAAAAAAAGAGTGAAAAGTGAATTTCCCCTTCTGGGACTCATCTCAACTCATCTTCATCCGCTTAACCAGGGTCAGCAGCTCCAGCAGGGTACCCCAAACTTCCCTTTACCGGGCCACATTAACCAGCTCTAACTGGGGGATCTGAGGCGTTCCCAGACCAATGTAGAGATATAATCTCTCCACCTAGTCCTGGGTCTTCCCCGAGGCCTCCTCCCAGCTGGACGTGCCTGGAAAACCTCCATAGGGAGGCGCCCAGGGTTCATCCTTACCAGATGCCCGAACCACCTCAACTGGCTCCTTTCAACGCAAAGGAGCAGCGGCTCTACTCCGAGTTCCTCACGGATGCTGAACTTCTCCCCCTCTCTCTAAGGGAGACTCCAGACCCCCTCCTGAGAAAACACATTTCGGCCGCTTGTACCCGCGACCTCGTTCTTTCGGTCATGACCCAGCTTTCATGACCACAAGTGAGGGTAGTATAATATAATATAAATACTTTATTGAGCCCGAGCTGGGCATGCGTTCTTCTTTCTAAGTAGCAGAATATTTTAGTGCAGAAATCTGGTTTCAGAGACGACCATTAAAAGTGTCAAAGTGCTTTAGAGACGGCTCTACATAACTATTATACACCATACATGAAGCATAAGAAGAATCAAACTTATATTTTATTGTCCAACAAAACCACTTCAGACTTCAAAGTTTTCTGTAAGTTCGACATTTTATTATCATAATACAAATATTTAAACAAAAATGTATCCTAAATTTGTTCCCTGCCTAATTTACGACTAAATTAACAATCCATATTATTTTGTAAAAAGAACGTACAAATATAAATGAACCTGCTTAGAAATCACAGACACTTAAAAACAAAAATGAGATGAAACAGTGGAGCGTACCTTTATTATCAACCCGAGGCCAAATACTGGGGTCAGCTGCTCACTGTTATACTAATGTTTAACAAGGACTTACATCTCCTCTCTATCTTAATAACTTCAGACCAATAAACCAGAGCACAAGAAGCAAATCCAGTGAAAGGAGGACAGTGGCTCTGCCGGGGGTCGCCGTCTCTGCTCCCAGAGTTTTCATGTTGTCTTCATCAGAGGTCAGATGATCTCCACGTAATGCTACAGCAGCTCCTGGAACCTGAGGGACAATTATAACATATTTGTAACTTAAAAAGACAGCAAGTGTTCAAGCTTTACATTTTTTGTTTGTTTTTTCTAGATCAATATTTGTGTAAGTTATTTTATATTCTCATTAAGACAAATGAATAACTCTGGATTAAATACATGCGTATTTAACTGTAAAGCACAGGCAAAAATGAAGGCAATTTGAATCCAACACTACAACAAAGACTGCTACTTATAGAGGTTACTGAATAGGCTGAACAGCTATAACTGAGAAATTCAGACCATAAACAGGATAAAATAAAAATCTGATGAAAATCTGAAGGTTGGTCTTTAAGGTGGGATCTGATTCATCACTAATTTTCATGCACTTCCATTTGCTCTGGGCACAAATAAGAGTTTACATTGTTTTTAACAAGAAAATGGAAAAGTACAACATATAACACATACAACAACAGTATACAAACCCAATGGCATCTCCCATACAGAGTAAAAGGGATAAAATAAAATAATATAAACAATAAATACATAAATCATGAACATATAAATATAGAAATGTAAGTCTGCAACTCCATCTATGTCCACATATAGCAAGTATATACATTTTAAATAAATATATACTAAGAATTTACATTTAATTTGGAGCAGTGAAAGGCCGATCTATTGGATCTGTTGATATTTGCGTTTTTAAGGTGTATCGGTATCAGCCGATAAGGGCTGATGCGTTTGCCGATAGTTTTTTCCTGCATTATTTACAGACAGGCGTCCACAGGCAGCTCTGTGTTGCTGGAGACGCCTTTTTAAGTCCAATAAATGTTCCTTTTTTCAAATTGAGACCCGTAACATTTGTTCTCACAATTGTGTAAATTTTCTGATGTAAATTGAGGGAGCAAAAGTAGTATCCGCTTCAAATATCGGCGGTCAGTATTGATGAAAAAAATCGGCATCGGCCCTAAAAAATCCATATCGGTCGATGCTACATCTCTGAAACACAGTGCACTGCCCCCATAACCCCTCCCATACACAGTAAAAGGGGAAAATAAAAACATTACAAATAAATAAATAACGCATGAAAACATGAATGTGA
Organism: Echiichthys vipera; assembly: GCF_963691815.1. NCBI lineage: Eukaryota > Metazoa > Chordata > Actinopteri > Perciformes > Trachinidae > Echiichthys > Echiichthys vipera. The sequence continues at coordinate 7,109,380 of NC_139828.1, forward strand.
ATATAGAAAGGTAAGTGTGCAACTTCCCCTATATCCACATAAAGTAGTCATATAAAAATTATGTACATAAGATTAGATTTTGAGCTTAGATGTTCCTAATTTAATTTGCACTTAATCTAATGACCTCACGGGAAATTGAGGCCTACACAAATGCACAGAGACGGGGGAGCAGCTCACTTAAAAAGAAGTGTAAACCACATATTTGTAACAACTCACGTCTTAAAAGTTCTCTTCTCGCCATCAAAGCTCGGATCTCCTCTCGATGCTGAGCAGCTCCACCTCGAAGATGAGCGTCGCTCCCCCGGGGATCTTCGGGGGAGCTCCCCTGTCTCCGTAGCCCAGCTCCGAGGGGATGACCAGCTTCCGCTTCTCGCCCTCGCACATGCCCAGCAGGCCCTGGTCCCAGCCCTTGATCACCTGGCCGGTGCCCAGGGTGAAGGTGAAAGGCCTGTCGCGGGGGATGCTGCTGTCAAACTCGGTGCCGTCCTCCAGTTTGCCCGTGTAGTGCATGTTCAGCACGTCTCCTTTGCGGGACTTGATGGGGCAGTTGTCCACCCGCTTCTTGATACCGATCTGGAGCTTCTTCTTCTCGGCTCCGCTCAGCGCCACCGGGCTCAGAGACAGCACGGTGACGACGAACAGCAGAACCACCCGCATGTTTGCACCGTTTTCACGTGTTTCAAAGGTTTTAGTTTGGAGGTGGACGTTTCAACGCTCCGTGCTCACGGTTTTGGGGGATGAATCAGGGAAAAGAAGACCGAGAGCGGAAACACCGGAAGTATTTCCCAGGCTGGTGTAACCGGCTAAAACGTCCGGGAAAAAGTTTGTTAATAAAATGAAGTTAGCTTCACGATCGTAGATATATATTTTTAAAACTTTATTTTGCAAAATAATTTCTTCTTTCAATGAACATTACAGTCTAATGACATAACATAGTAAAGGAGGAGAGAGTACTTAAATACACAATTTAAAAAAGGCAGAAAATACAACAATAATGAAGCATAAATAGATGCATACAAATAAATTAAATTAAAAAGTGGGATATATTTTTTAATTTCTTTTTAAAAATCGTGTAATATATAAAAAAGGCAGAAAATACAACTATAAATAAAGCATATAATAGGCTATATTAATACAACACTAAATTAAGCATAAATAAATAAATACGTAAAAAAAACTAAATTAAAAAGGGGGATAAATTTGTACATTTATTTTTAAAGTCGTGTAATAACCATTTGGTAACACATCAGCGGTAAAAGTACATTTCTGCATTAACTGACGTTTAACGGAAACGAATCGAAAGCTAACTTCCGCCTCGCTGCTCTGTTATGCCACCTAGCTACTCCGACCCAGCGGGCACCTGGTTCAGCTGAAGTAAGTCCACTTTGTATTCACACTTACTGACATTTACACCATAGTTCAGTCCGGTTACCGTCGAGGATCATCTGCAGCTAACTAACGGTACACGTCGGTGTCATTACAGGGCGGAAACACACGAGAGTGGACGGGACCGACACAAACATGCTCGCCCGTTTGTTATTCAACCTCCTCAACAACCTTCACGTCGTCGAGAAGTTGGCGGAGTCTCGTCCGATCCGCAGGGCGGCTCAGATCACAGCCTACGCCATCACCAAGGCTCAGATAGCCGGCCGGGACGCGTCCGAGCGGGTCATCCGGTCACAGACGCTGCGGCAGGTCCGACAAGAGGCCGGTAAAGTCCCCGGTGACCTGGGAGAGATGGGCGGACGCCTCAGGAGGGTCAAAGAGACATTTGTGAATGAAGTGAAGGAAGGGTGGAAGGACGGCTCCAGACAGATCAAGAAATAAAGACTGATCCATCAATCTGCCTCAGTGATGAGCTACACCAGTGTGTGGTTACCTGCAACATGCTGGGACACTGACCACGTTCACAATCAGGGAATGATAGTTGTTAATAATCTATAATGGCCACATATTTGATGTTAAACTACACAAGTTGACAGTGCATTTCTGGGAATGGGAATACAAAGTTTCTTATTGCATCTTAAAGTCTGTTAGAAGGGGGGAAGTCGAGACACATCAAGGAATAAAGGGGACAGACTCACTGCAAAGAGACTGATCACTGATCATCGGCCTCAGTGATGCACTACACCAGTGCACCAGTGTGTGGTTAACTGCAACATGCTGGGACACTGACCACGTTCACAATCAGGGAATGATAGTTGTTAATAATCTATAATGGCCACATATTTGATGTTAAACTACATAAGTTGACAGTGCATTTCTGGGAATGGGAATACAAAGTTTCTTATTGCATCTTAAAGTCTGTTAGAAGGGGGGAAGTCGAGACACATCAAGAAATAAAGGGGACAGACTCACTGTAAAGAGACCAATCCACTGATCAATCTGCCTCAGTAATGCACTACACCAGTGCACCAGTGTGTGGTTAACTGCAACATGCTGGGACCCTGACCACGTTCACAATCAAGTAATGATAGTTGTTAATAATCTATAATGGCCACATATTTGATGTTAAACTGTGTGGTTAAACTACATAAATTGACAGTCCATTGCATCTTAAAGTCTGTGGAAGGGGGGGGGGGGGGGTGTCCAGACAGATCAAGAAATAAAGGGGACAGACTCCCTGTAAAGAGACTGATCCACTGATCAATCTGCCTCAGTAATGCACTACACCAGTGTGTGGTTAACTGCAACATGCTGGGACACTGTTCACAATCAAGGACTGATAGTTGTTGATAATGCGGAGAGGTCCAAACTGACCTGCATCTATAATAATGGCACCACATATTTGATGTTAAACTAGATAAACTCACAGTGCATTTCTGAGAATGGGAATGTCTTGGCTGTGTGGGGGCTGTCTTGGTAGTTTGCAGCAGTGAGGAAATGTTAAATCCACATTTCTAAAGTAAACTCACCATTCAAAGGGATTTCCATTTAAAAAACACACCTGGAACTTCCTTTTACCTTCGGCCTCTTCACATTAATCTATCATACAAAACCACACACTGGTAGTTCATCTAAGGATGTCTTGTGTTCTCCATTTGCCTCCATGGATCCTGCGTGGGGATATTTTCTGGATGTGTACATACAGTTGTCTTGGTAAATAATCTTATTGGTTGAAAGATGTGATGATATGTATAGAACAAATTCACTGTTTTGTCCTGACTGTTTAAATAAAGATTATGATCTATAACAGGCAGTGTTAATATCGTCCATTGCTATAAAGTCTATATTTGAATTGAATTAGATCTTTAAATTATATATTACTGTGTGCATCCACTGAGGGGTGGACTTACCTTTAGGGATGGACTGTAAGAAAAGTAGCGTCAGGTTTGCAGAGTCAGAGCAGAAGGAGTGAAGTTCACAGTTCACCTTGTACCTCATTAGTTCATTTGCTTTCACAACGACAGAGATATGAACCACTGGGAAGAATAAGGGGACATTGTATTGTGCCCTATGACACATCAGCAGTAATTTATGTATTCGTACTCTACCTTTAATGTCAATACCCTGCATACACCAGTGGTGTGGTCAGGGCGTGTACAAAGACTGATTCCTGGCTCCATTTCCCCTCATTATATTCCACCCTTGACCCAATTATCGTATATGGTACTGTCACAGAGCTGTAGTGATTAATCCATTCTCAGGGGCGTCAAACTGATTCAGTAAAGGGTCGCTGTGGCTGCAGGTTTTCAGTCCAACCAAGCAAGAACGCACCTGACTCCACTTACTCAATCACCTGAACTGCCTTCACACAGTTGATTCGTTGGACCAGGTGTGATTTTGATTGGTTGGAATGAAAACCTGCAGCCACACGGCCCTTTACTGGATCAGTTTGACACCCATGCATGAGGTGATTGAACGTCAGAAAAATATGCGGAAACTCTTTTTTTCATGGTTCAAGATTTTTTTTGAGGCCGACATTTAATGATTTTGGTTTTTCTTCGTCTTTGCATCTTAAAAAGAAATAATATCTGAGCGACGTCACCTTAGGTTGAATATACAAAATATTCTTTGGCGCCAGTAGCTAAGTTCATAGGTGACTCAGCTGGGAACCGAAGGGTCAAAGTCCCTGTGTGGACCATGAATGGAGCGTGGATTGGTGGCTGGAGAAGTGCCAATTCATCTCCTGGGCACTGCCGAGGTGCTGTTGAGCAAGGCACCGAACCCCCAACTGCTCGGGGCGCTGATCCATTGGCAGCCCCCTCGCTCTGACATCTCTCTATTAATTGCATGTATATAGGTCCTGTGTGTGTGTGTGTGTGTGTGTGTGTGTGTGTGTGTGTGTGTGTGTGTGTGTGTGTGTGTGTGTGTGTGTGTGTGTGTGTGTGTGTGTGTGTGTGTGTGTGTGTGTGTGTGTGTGTGTGTGTGTGTGTGTGTGTGTGTGTGTGTGTGTGTGTGTGTGTGTGTGTGTGTGTGTAACCTGAATAATAACATAGTGAAAAAATTGAATTTCCCCTTGCGGTATTAATAAAGGACTTCTTCTTCTTTATAGCTTGGGTTGAAGACCTGTTGCATGATAAGGGTCTTTATATGACGTATTTTGGAACATAACACAATACAATCTCAAAAATAAAGTCCTGTATATCTTCACAGAATGCATTTAATATACGTTTATTTCATTTGAACAAGCACAGAAAACAGCTCAAGTTGGGCGGTTTAACGTAGCAATACTTGTGCAGACTCACTGGCCTGGCAACTAAATATTAGTTACATGTTACATCATTTCACAAAGAAATAAATCTCTATCAGGAGGAAGAGAAGACATTCTGACAGCATGAGTCAGTACATATACACTGATATGGCAGCTGAGCTTCATATAAAAAATAAATCTCTCAACAAATACACATGAATCAACATTTTTAAACAGGAAACGGCATCGCGCAGCAGGTAGTACAGTGGATATGACAAGAATGGGTTAGTTTGAGTTGGAAAGAGACATTTCTGGAGTGAAAGCAGAACTTTTGACTCAGAACAGTCAGATGTCTTTTCTTTTCACTGTATTATATTCATTTGACACACTTCTATCCATCCATCTTTAACCGCTTGTCCCTATCAGGGTCGTGGGGGGGCTGGAGCCGATCCCAGCTGACATCAGGCGTGAGGCGGGGTACACCCTGTCTATCACAGGGCACATAGAGACAAACAAAGACAGACAACCACTCACACACCTACGGGCAATTTTAGAGTAATCAATTAACCTAACACGTCTTTGGACTGTGGGAGGAAACCGGAGAACCCGGAGAGAACCCACACAGACACTGGGAGAACATGCAAACTCCACACAGAAGGGCCCCAGCCAGGATTCGAACCAGCAACCCTCTTGCTTGCAGTGCTAACCACCACACCACCGTGTCGCCCCCATTTGACACACTTGCCATTGAAATGTATCAAGACAAATCCCTTCCCGAACACAAATGGAGCCGGTTTCTCCCTGAAAGTCAAACAAAATAATAAAGCGCTCTTTTTAAACGTTAAAGTGGATGAGACAGCTGACCAGCGCAGACCACAGGATGTTTTCTCTATGTCCTCCCCAAACCTGATGGAAGCTGACCAGTGTGTCAGAGTTACTCGCTCCATTTGTGTCCAGGTGTTTAAACTGAAATGCTAAAAAGGTGTGAAAGAAGGTTGCAGGTGAGAGGTACCATGATAATCTGCTGCTGAAGCAGTTTCCATCAATAACCAACAATAATAAGAGTTAAGGCGGATGAACCTAATTATTTATCTTTTTGATTTTTAGGTATTTGAGGAGAACACATGAAGCAAACAGCCTACGTACAAACACTCGGCCACTCATCACATTATCCCCAGCACAGCTCTGCGTGGTTGTGACACTAGTGCATATACACTGATTATAGCATTAGCTTGTAGTGGAATAAGAAAGTCAAACTCTTCTTTAAAAGACAAGAGGACCTGGTCACTGATCTCGAAGCAACACTTTCATAAGATAGACAGGAAAGGTAAAGTGACGTAGATGTTATTAGAGGCTCTGTGGTAAAGCAGAATTTAAAACATTATCTGTGGCTCTCAAATGAGATTGTCTTTGTAATACGAGCTTTGGAGAGACAGGCGTGCACAACCCACTGAAGCAATGTAACAGGTGGCAGCATACACACTGATATGGCAGGTCACCTTCAGTAAACAAAGTGGCAGCAACGCCTTCTCTCATCGTGTCGGATTTACACGGACTGAAAGTCCTTTGGCAGCGTAACGTTCTTATCTGGAGACGGTGTGCTTCATTTCAACACTAGCACCATTTGTTTCCAAAGGCAGTTACAACATGCCGTCCTCTATATATGAAAATAACACACATCAGGTAGAAATTATGCAAATATTGAGAAAAAACACAGATTCAGGGGTAGAAGGGTAAATCTGAAGACACAGAGAGAAGGCAGGAAACAGGAAATGCAAAGAGGTGAGGGATGAGGAATAGAGAAATGGGGGAGGAAGGGAGTGGGACAGAAGTATGGACGCTTGTGTCACATCACATCCAGAGGTTGGTGAGCATGACGCTGAACACCGCCAGCGGCAGCAGCCACACAGAAGACATCACTGTAAAAAAACAATGAGAAATATTAGAGAGGCGCCTTTTATTTATGGATCAGGTTTTCTGTCTTCCCTCATTATTCTGTCTATCATTTTTGATAATAGAGAATGCTGCATCTCATCACTGCACTCCAGCATTTTCACAATGATACCGCTGAGCTATAGGCTGCTACATTGTTCATCCATTTTTTAATTATCATCTGTAATAACTGGATTTGGATGAAACAAGGAGAAAAACTCTCACTACAGCATGGCAGAGGCCTAATCTGCTTCATAATAAGGATTTTAAAGAACAACATACTTTGGCTTTTATTGTGAAGCATTTATAGGACCCCTAATGTGTTTATCAATTTTACAGCCGCCCCCAGCTTCTAAATTTGCGTATATTTATGAACTTAAAAATAAGGTTATTTTCCACGTGCGGTCACTGGGGCTGCCTTTTTTAGCCAAACCGTGGAAGAGCTCTGGAGAGCTGGATAAGTGCATACATCACTGACTCATAATAACATCCAAAACACACAATTCACTTTATATATTCCTCAATACTTTCAAAACAATAATGTTTAAACATACGAAAACAGCCAAAATACACAAATACGCTACAGCTCAGACGTCAAAGCCAGTGAATGAGCATGAAGTCCCACTAGCAGCTGAGTGGGTGGAGCTTCAATACGGCTCAGGACGCTGCTAAATGTGGTCAAATGCATCCCACATCACCTCCAATACGTTTATTTTTTTTTTTTGCAAAGAGTTAGAATGAGAAGCTTTTTTAAAATGCATTTTATATATTTGGATCGAACCGTATTTGCACCCTACTGCTATCTAATTTTTGAAAATGTCGTACTTACAGTTATTTTATCTCAGTCTTTTGATTATTTGCACTCTTCTAACTTTGTTTTGCTGTTTCCCTCCCTTATGATTTCCTTTCCCATTGTGTCCCTTTCCTATCCATCTACTCTCACTTCATAAAAATGCCTGGATCGAAGGTAACTCACAATATGCACATACTTTTGGGTGTTTCATTAAACCTTCAGAAGATAGTTGAAATGAACCCTGCACTTTGTTCTCCTAGCGTACTTTTAGAGTCAACTCACAAAGGTGAAGCCAGGAGACCAACTAGGACACAAACCGCAGAACAGTCCTGGTCTAACTTCACAGTGGATTATGATGAATGATTCACGCGATCAAGTGTGTTTTTTCACCTGCAGTCGATGAGTTACACTCCATGTCGACCAGTGAGTCCATGTAGCCCTGTCCCAGCCACTCCTGGTAGGTCTTTCTGTCAGCAACCCCCACGAGGCGAACAGTGGAGTCTTTGAAGATGAGATCTGTGCCCTGATAGGCCTGCGAGTCAAACATCTTGAAGGCAGAACCTGTGTCACTCCCGAAGTATGTCTATAAGGAAACAGACAGACAGACGAGGAGTCAGAGATAAAGAAAACTAAAAAAAACACACAATTGATTTCCATTTATCTCACTGTACAATTAAAATTATTTGTAAAGATGTGACACTTATCAGAGAGAGCATTCATCTCTGACAGTGAAAGTTGTGTCACCTTTATTTATTCATAATTTATCATCTCATCTCATCTTCAACCGCTTATCCGGGGTCGGGTCGTGGGGGCAGTGGCTTTAGCAGGGGACCCCAAACTTCCCTTTCCCGGGCCACATTAACCAGCTCTAACTGGGGGATCCTGAGGCGTTCCCAGGCCAGTGTGGAGATATAATCTCTCCACCTGGTCCTGGGTCTTCCCCGAGGCCTCCTCCCAGCTGGACGTGCCTGGAACACCTCCCTAGGGAGGCGCCCAGGGAGCATCCGTACCAGATGTCCGAACCACCTCAACTGGCTCCTTTTCCGACATCGTAACGCTTTCTGTTCTTTTTCAGATTTCAGAGCATCTTTGAATGCACCATCAAGAATCTCAAACCTGAGCCTCAGACTGACTCACGAACAGCACAGCCATTTGAACACTCTTACCTGTGCGCTGTCCAGGAGTCCGTAGACAGCGTGGATGTTAGTGTCGGCCCGTACCATTACAGCGTGAGAGGGCACTCTGGCCAGGTGACAGTGTTTGTACTGTGAGACCTCGGCTTTAGTGTTCTGGGAGCAGAGCAGCTGGAAGTCTGAAGACAGAAGATCCACTGCCCAGGATTCACCGGAGTTACCTTAACACACACACACACACACAAAGTGAGGACGTTAATTTAGTCCCTGACACCTTTAACATTAGAATATTCTATACCTTGGAGTTACTTGACTTACCATCAGTGTTTTGAATGACAGTCGAATGCTTCACGAAAGCCACCTCTCCATCTCCCTTTGCCAGACACCTGAATGGACAGATAGACAGAGACATGTAGTGTGTTATTGGAATCAATACAGTTGTTAAGTTGAAAAGGCTATTTCAGATGCCCCTGTTTATAGGTTAAAATCCTATAATTTTATCCATAGACAAAGTTACATGAGTGATAGTTGGAGCACTTCTATGGCTTGGCTTTGCATTAAACTCTCCCGGTTTAATCATCCGTACAAATGAGGAGCAACCGCGCTAGAAAATATCTGGTTCTTTGATAAAAAAAGGTGAAGCCTGTGCATATAAAACTTTAGGGGGGATCCAAAAGGTGCATTTCAGCAAGAAGCATTGTTCCCTGTGTGTGAAAAGTAAAGATTACAGTAGTGAGAAAAACTGATCTGCATCCTAAATCAGTTTAATTTCGGCTTAATTTTGAATGAATTCAGCAGCTGTGGTGCCGTGTTTCGAGCCTACATCATCAACAAAGTGTTTCAAATGTGCTCCTGCTCTGACCGGGTTTTTCTCCATGGCAACTGTGAGCTCACCAAGGCTCACGGGTACTGTTGCATTTCAAGGAAATGGAAAAAACAAGATTTCTCAGAAAGGTGAAATAATCACAATGAAGTTCATAACACAAATCTGTAATATGGGGACATCATCTTAGTGAGGCACGTGTCCCTGTGTTATGTAACATGGAAGATATCATTAGTACAAAATATGGAAACCCGAGTGAAACGTCTGTGAAAATCCAAAGTTTGTTTGGTGTCTGATCTTTGTTGACCCACTTTTACCAAAACACGTGTAATCCTAAAGAGGTGCAGGGGGTTTGGGATGTTACCTGAAGGCACCGTCGTATCCGTCGTACAGGTCTTTTCCCTTTTCGCATTTGTTCTGCCCTGAGCTGTCGCCCACACACAGACCACACAGGTTGCTGGGGAAGCCGGGCTGGTTGGCACCTGGTACACAGCTCTCCTTGAAGAACCCTCCCACCGCTGAGCATCATGGGAAACAGGAAAGAGAAAGTGGAAAGGAGAATTCAGGCAAAGGTGTGAATTTGCGAGTGTATCATCAGAAAACTGACTGTTAAATTAAATGCATGGTCAGTGACATTACACCAGAAATGCGTTAAAGCTTTGAGCTCTCATTTTTTATAGATTGAATGCTCCTCAAGATTCATGTTGTTTTGGGGAAAACAACTGAAACAACACAGGAAAATGCAGGGAAATGAGAACTGCTGAAACATTAGTGAATCAACAGATCAACCTTTTTAATAATTCACCAACCATCTGACTTATTAGAAAGTAAACATGGAAAACATTCTCTGTTTCCAGCTCTGTACAGTGTATGCGAGGACTTGCTGCTTATCTCTGTTTTGTATAAATGTAAACTATAATGGACATTTTTCACAGCAACTTCCCACTGACCGTTGGGTATCTGACAGTGCTGAGGGGTGATAAGGCCTCGCTCCATCAGTGTTGATACAGGAACGTTCCAGCCAGCAGTGCGACCATATCCGGTGTGACAGGAGCGACGGCCACGCAGGTTGTCAAGGTTACGGATGTCAAAGCTACTCTTCTTCACCACCGCGACTGCATAGTAAATGGAACCGTCACGGTCCTCTGAAGAGATAAAAAGAGGAAAAAAAAACTTTATCTGTCATCTTTGAAACGAGAACGAGTGACTTTGTTTGTGTGAGTCTCTGAATGTTTTCACCTGTGTAGCTCTCGCCCGTAGCAGGGACCAAGCCGTACTCTTTGCCTGCTGTGTAGATGTAACCTCCATCCAGAGTGATAGCATCAGCCTCTTTGTTCTAAATAGGAAAAGGAAGGAGAGATAGAGATGATATGAACTGCTAGGGGAAAAAAATCAGTCAGTCTTCTTATTTAGTTGAGCCTGGAGAATATATCAGTCTGATATATCAGCATGGTATCTTGGGCGCCACTAAGCTCCTGATGGAACTTGATTTGGTGGAATATTTTAATAGGGGAGGTGAGCCCTGGCATTTAGACAAACACTTTTAAAAGACACAGGACACAACTGTGTGGTGAGACTTTTACTAAAAGACAAACATAATTTGGTTATTGGTGACCTTGAGGTGAAGCCTGCTTATACTTTTTCTCTGTAGGAGCTTACTGGACACGTCAAATCTACTGATCATTTGGGGCAACTGCTCTAACCAGTGTGCCACCAGCCGCCCCATGTTAAGAGGCTGAAGGTCCTCGAGGCAGCGGCCGCAGGTTCGACTCCGATCTGCGGTTCTTTGCTGCATGTCTCCCCTGCTCTCTCTCAGCCCATTTCCGGTCTGTCGTATATAATAAATGTTTGAAAACTGCCCAAAAAAAATAATCTACTGATCATTTGCTATCTAAATGTTGCTCTTGCAGAAACTAGTATAGACTACCGCAACCTGCTAGTATGGAGAGTTATATCCACTCATGCAGGCACCGACGGTACATACTAATACACTGTTGGCTGTAGTCTGTGTGTGTAACTTTTTGACCGAGACACAGGGGACGAGAGGTGGCACAAGAGTCTGCCTAGGTCAACTCTAGTTCTCTGGTATCGGTTCGGTGTCTCTGGGCCTTTAAAGCCTGAGTCCACTTGGTCCAACACCTTGGGTTTGTGGTAGTTAATGGAGCTTTCGTGTCCTATGGAAAGTATGGTAAATACCAAAATCCAAATACACCCTCATGTGGTAATTTCCACTGGGAAGCTCGTAGAATATTTTCATGTATGAGTTGCCAAAATTAGATAATCTTTGATCTTTTCAACATGGGAGGGCGCAATGCAAGTGTCTACTTTGTTACAGCAACACTGTTTTTGAGCTGCTAGGGAAGATCATGTGCTTCAGAGTGTAGACCAAGCTTATGTAGCTAAAACAGAAATATTATCTCTTTTGTCCTTTTAAAAATTCTACTATTCATGATCTATAAAAAATACAGCCTATTATTTACGGTTGATAAATTATCTTCTCGCTGTAGCTGATGATAGGCAGTCTAAAATGATAGGCAGTCTAAAATGGTTTTCCCCAAGTAACAGGTCAGGATCCGTGGGTCGACCGTATTTCATTTAACTACAACAACAAATGCACAATGCACTGGTAATTTCCAGTTCAGTGAAGATGAGATGAGACAAGTGGAAAGGACCATCTTTTCCATATCAGGTGAAAGATGTTCCACCCCGGTGCACAGATAAGTTTATTATAAAGAGTGAGAAATATCTGTTACCTTGATTTTCTTCATGCAGTCAGTCACAGAGTCCCCGTAGACACACTTGATGTCCGGAGTCAGACCTTTACTATTGAAGGCCACGCTCATATCAGCACACTTCTGCTGCTCCCCGCTAGATAGCACACACCACCGCAGGACACCTGGGATGTTTGTAGATGGATCAGGGTGGGGAAACAAGTAAAAAAAGATTGAGAAGGTATAGGTACCAAATCAACTAGACTGGGTTAAAATAGAAATAAACTAATACATTTTGCTACCAAGAAAGACATTTTTGCTTCACCTTCAGGTTTACAGCTCATGGCGTTCAAAGCATTATAATAAAAGCGACCCATCCACTTCTCAGGTTCGTCCGACTCTGCTCCCAGAAACATGGAGGATGACTCAGAAAAGAGAAGATTCCCTCCTCCATACGCCGCAGACGAAAACATATTGAAGCTTGACTTTTTCTGCAGACAGCAAGTGCAGACAGCAACACTCTCAGTGATATGGCAATGAAGGTGTGATAGTTTCAGTGTCTTCAGACTCTTTAGCAGCAGTCCTATTGTTGCCACAGTGAGCTGTTTGAACGTACCAGGCCCTCGTTCAGCATGTTGAATACCGCAGAAGGAGTGACGTGATTGCCCACAACAATCCCACGAAGCGGCACGCGAACCAGATGACAAGTTTTCCACTGAGAGACAGGAGCTCTGGAGCCATCACGACACAACAGCTCATAGTCCGATGACAGCAGTGCTGCTGCCCACGCTGGACCCCGGCCTGGTGGAAAAATAACTGGTTAGCTAACAGACATGCTAAGAAGTGACTAAATGTTTCACTAGTTACTGTTATAACCCATTAAATACTGACTATCCAGGTAACACAGACATTACCGTCAGTGTTATCCTCAACAGTTGTGTGCTTGATGAAAGCGACATCTCCTACGTTGTCAGCCAGACATCTACGGAGACAAAACCAAAAGGATAAAGTTAAGACTTAAAGGTGCGAGCTACTTGCGAAATGTCACGACAGTTGCTTTGAAAGTGTTAGTGTTCTCAAATTCAGCTTTTGATAAAACTTGCTTTTCTTCCTGTCACAAAGAAGATGCTAACACACTTTGGTATTGCCCCGTGTGTCCACCACTTTGCTCTGAAATGAAATATCTCAACGACTGATCGTCTTTTTCATGCTACAATATGTTTGTCTGTGCAACAAAACTTCAACTTTCTAAGCACCACCACTGTATCCTAAAACCTTTCATTCTCAGATATTAAAAAAGGAGTTATAGTTCAAACCTGTACTACTGATACTGGTAATGTTGGAGGAAAGGATGATCTCCATACAGGTCTTGGAGTGAATGAAAATGACTTGTGCATAAACAGTTCTGCAGAGCTGTAACTTCTCTCTCTCTCTGTGTGAGTGCTGAGTATGTAAAGTATGTATTTATTACCTGAAAGCTCCTTCATAGCTGAAGTACATCTCTTTGTTGCTCTTCTCACATACGTGCTGTCCGCCACCATCTCCTTTGCACAGCTGACACAGTGACGCAGGGTCACCAGCCTCGTTTGCTCCAGGGATACAGCTGGCATTGAAGAAATTACCCACACCTGACCACACAAACACACACGTCTGTCCAGCTTTCTGTATCTACGTCTATGTATGTCATATGAATGTGTAGTGAATGTTTCCTACCCCGTGGGATGTTGCAGCCCATCACAGACATGTAGCCCTGGTCTATGAGGTATCCTAAAGGCATATTCCAGCCAGCTGTCCGGCCTTTCCCGGTGTGACAGCTCCTTTTTCCTGCCAGGTTGTTGATGGTGATGGCAGAATTTGCTTTCCTCACCACAGCAACTGCATAGTAGGAGGCACCGGTACCTGAGGCAACAACAGGTGTTAACATTTTGGCTCTGCACTCTTATGATCAGGAAAATGGAGGTAAAATCTAGCAGATCAAAGAGCAGACTACCGCTGCTGTTTTGAAATATCCCACATCTTCTTAAGTTATCATAATCAGGGTGTGATAACTCAGGACATGCCTGAATGAACTGTTTCCAGGTATGCCAAACATTTTGGGAAATAAGTTTGTTCACTTGCTATCTGAGAAGATATTGCTATTATATCTGTACGATAAGTATAAACCTACCACCAGCAGCCTGGTAGCTTAGCTTAGCACAAAGACTAGAAACGGGGGAAACAGGTAGCTTGGCTGGGAGACAGTCCAACATGTAACTTACCATAAAACCACAAATTGTATTATTTATATTTCGCTTTTTCTTTTTCACAAGCAACAACAAATTACATAGAAAGCTTCCAGGCTTATTTTTTCATGATTTTCTTGTTGTCCTGCATTATTTAGTGCAAAGTCATGAGAGTGGCATCAATCTACTCCTCTAACTCTTGGCAAGAAAGTTAATTAGCATATATAAAATGTATTTTTCCTCCTTTAACATTTAACAGCACAAAGGGTTCTGAATGCCCTAACCAGTCTGTTTTAAAGTGTTAATCTGACTGAGGAGTGAAAAAAACCCTAAAAGTCATTGAATTTGTTCAATCTTACCATCAGGTTTGGATTCACTGGCAGCCACCTTGAAGGAAGCCGTCTTCCCCAGTCTGTAGATGTCGGTGCCGAACATGGACAAGGAATCTGCTTGGTTGTTCTGCAAGGACACAGAAAACAAACACATGCATCAAATATGTCAGGGAGTTTCCACTATAGACTACCTTCAATATGAAGAGCGTCAATGTTAAAAGACAGTTCATTGTATAAAGAAACATTGGGAGTTTATGTGGCCTTGTAATGAATCTGTTCAAATTAGCAAAAGAGAAAATTATAGAAAACGTATTTTTCCTCTTAAAAGAATACCATTAGGCATGCTTTTGAGATGAATACTTAGTAGCTTTTTTGTGCATATAAAGTATTTCCTTACAACCTACACAACGTCCTGTTGTCAGATATTTTCCAGTTTGTGGGTGTCATAAACAACCCAGTGTGCTCTGTGCTGCCTGATAACTGAATCACCTATTAACACGTTTATTGCAACTGTCTGTGTAGTTCCTGCCTTATCTGATGCCTGATTGTGTGTTCTGCCTGAACAAGTCTTCTGATGTCCTCACTAATTAATAGATGACTAAATTCATTTATAATATGCAATTCGAGAGACTATCAGTGTTGCCAGATCAGATTGACAGTTGCCAGCCCAATTACAACATACAGTAAAATCCACCCAATTAAATAAAAAACAACCCAAATTACGGGTGTCACTGTAATGTCAAACCGTAAGACCATCATCAACACATCGAGTGTATACATAACTTCATGTCTTCCTAAAACAACCAAAGATAAAATGTTATAAACAGGCTATCACAATCCATAAAAAGTGCAGTCAGACAACCAAATACACAAATTGCAAAATGTACCCCTGGCGCTGTAGTGCAACCACAATAAAGTATTCAAACTGCCATGAAATGTGAGCCACACATTTTTTTTATGATGGAGAACCATGGACCCAATGTCAATGATGATGACGCCAAAGTAAACATGTCCTTCCCTATCCCTAATGACAATAGGAAAATTCAATTAAATTCAATTCAATTTTATCTGTAGTGCCAAATCATAACAAAAGGTATCTCAGGACACTTTACAGAGTAGGTAAAGACCACACTCATGTCATCCACCAGCCCGATGCTTTATTTTTACCTGCCCAAAATCATCAAAACCAGCCCAACATGGCAACACTATTATAAATACAAGTTATTAAATCTAAGCTTAATATTGAGCCAATTAAAGTTCCTATTGTCAAAATCCCACCTGTAGTTTCTGAACGCAGCCCTCGACTGTCATTCCATTGACGCAGCTGAGGGACGGACGGATGGAGACTTCGGCGAAAGCCTGAGACATGGCCTGACATTTCCTCTGCTCTGGATCTGAGACGGTGCACCATCGGATGCTGCTCTGGCCAAACACTGAGGGAGAGGAAAACACACAGAGACCACTCAGCATCCTCTCATTAGACTGTTACACCAAATGACGCATAAAAAACATCCAGTCTATCAAATAACTATGACTTTATCTACGTATATCTGCAATTTCTACTCTATTAGCTGCATCACAACAGTACAGTGTTTCCCAACCAGGATCCCTCGAAGGGTCACAAGTATTCTGATGAATAATAATAATAAGGAAGAATTATTTTTTAAATATATTTCAGACCTCTAAAACTATAAAATTAAACTAACTGAGAAGAGCACATCACTTTTGGTTAAGCTGTTAGCTGAGTAGTTGCTAATGAATGTCCGATGCGTAGGAAACACTGTATCTGAAGGCCTTAATAAGAAAACTATTACAACAATTTGAAAGATGCAAAAGATGTGGTCAACATGGTTCAATTGTAATGATGATCATGACGATTAACTTCATAAATCACATTATTCTTTACAGTATTTTGATGTGTTTATTTGTTAACATGCAGCTGAAGGAAATGTTATCTTTCTCTTTTGCCCTAAATACTTTTATTGTTGTAATTATCTCCAACTCTTGGGCAATCGAACCAGTTACTGACAGAGTTAAATGTATTTTAGTCCACCTTTAAGACCTTGACATGGCAGCACAGTAAGACGCAGAATTAGACATTAAATATTGAAAAAATGTAAAACATATGTGTGAACAACTGTGAGATTACAGTGTATACAGTTTTTGTTTCCTTTAATCATCTCTTACCAGTATGTAGTATTAGCAGTAGAGCTCCTGCTGTCCTCCACATGGCCATGGCTTCGTTCTCTCTTCCTCTCTTAGGTTAGGTAAAATAACCTCCTTTTCCCGCTCCTCTACTTTATATGATGATACCTGAGTCAAAAGTCCAACCTCTATCTTCAAGATTCAGCTTAAAGTCGAGAGGCTGTATATTTTAGTGGTTTACAACTCTGCTTCTACAGCATGTCATTCAGAAGTCACAAGACTTTCACCTCGAGTATTCGAAGCTCAGCGCAGAGTTTATGAAGTGTGCCTCTCTGGTGTACCTGGTCTGACACGTCGCTGCTGCCTGGCTGCAGGCCAAAGTCCAGACAGAGAGGTCTTTTACAGTCAGAGAACCCCACCTCTGCCTTTCTGAGTGGTGCTTTTCCACTGATGGGGGAAAGGAAAGATGGGATTCAGGCCACTGGTCACTGACTCACTCACTACTCGGAGAGGAACAACACAGAGACTTCTTCCCAGATACTGTGAACTGAGCCTTATTACCGGGCAAAAGCAATAGCCTCACTCTGGTTGTGTGGTCATTAATGTAAAGTGTAGTGTGCTGGTGGTTCAAGGTAACTGCCCTCCACTGCTGATGTTCTGGGTCTGAGATCTTTGAATGACACTCTCTAAAAAAGAAAAGTCACTTATTCCCAGCGGGGGAATGTAAGTAAATTATTAAAGTGTGCCTCAAAATGACTGAATTTAAAAGATCTTTGCCTCTTGCATGAAGTCAAAGCCACACAGAAAGCTCAGGCCAGCTTATTGGACTGCCAGCACCGTTTATACGGTGAGTTTCATTCGTTTCCAACAAGGCAGAGGTTTAACACAAACACATGATGTAATTTATTCCATCACCTTTTTAAACTAAATATAATCGAGTCTGTTAGCAGCTGTGGATGTGATGCAACAGTCGCGGTTGCTGTTGGTGCTAGCCTGTGTCCTCCCTGTTTATTTGTGTGGTATATAGTAATATAGTATCTATTGGACTGCTATTTTTATTCATTGGATTTAATGTTGACCACGACTGCTGTTTGTATTTTTTAGGATTATGAAGCAGGTCGAGGTGCTGTGAAAAAACACAGTTAAAGTAAAAAGCATGAAAATGCACACAGCCCGTATTCATAAACTGTCTTTAAACGAGCCGTCAGGACTTCTGTACAGTTGTGATGTTTCAACTCTAATATACAGATTGCTGTTACAGTCACATCCCGGCTGAAATGATGATGCAGAGATGCAAAGAGTGCAGATGCGGACGAGCCGGAAACACTGACCAACCAGAATAGACTGGTTGGCTTTTCCCAAAGATGGACTTCATCATCCAATGGTCTTTTTCAGCACTTACATACATCAAATAAGCCATCAATACAGTTCTTTTCCCTGTAACAACTATTAACTGAGAAATCAGGTAGAGTCGCTAACAGCCAGACGTGGCTAACACCGATTAGCTCGGGGCAGTACGACATTAAAACGTCTTTTTTAACCACTAATACTGCTCAAAATAACACCAAACCTCTGCAGTAGCATGAGTAGAGTCCCTACACATAAAACAAAGCACCAACAACGTAGTCAGCGAGCCAGGAGTTTATTAAAAGAGTGTTTTGAAAGACTTACCTACTGGCCCCTGGTACCAGCTCCTCTCATAGTAAAGTCCATTCGAGTCGATTACCAAATGTAACCTAAAAGGAAGGAGCCCATTGGTGTTTCGTGCCGGAAAAACACTTTAAAGATACAGGAACTAAAATGGACATTTCAGACAGAGGGTGAACACACAAGTAGGGACCTGAAAATGAGGATAATTTGTCTCCTTCAAAGCTTTATGCTACACTTGTTCTAATAAAAGTATAGCATTTTAATGCAGGGCTTTTACTTGTAATAAAATAATTTGAGACTTTACGTAAATGATCTGAATAATTCCTCCACCACTAGCCTACGTATTTCTGAACTCCTTTTGCCAAACGGGCTCAAATCTTTTATAACAAACGTTTCCACCTGACTCTCAATTAATTTCCCAACTTCTTTAAAAACAAACATTAAACTCTCAGTTATACTACTTCATATCAAATGACTTTCAGGAGAGTTATAGTCTATGACAACAGGCTTACTTCAAACAGCCTGAACAGCTTCTGTCTCTTTATGCAAACTATGCTGCAGGATATGAGAACACACGGTTATGATAATAAAACAATTCTGCAGATATCTGGCCAGACACAGGAAGGCAGCCTAATCATCAAATCTGTAATTGCTCCGATCGTTCCTCCGTTTTCTCGCTGGTCGTGGGCCAAGGAACATTATCAAAGCATGGGCGATAAGAATAATAACACTTTCAAAATGGTGCACAAGGAATGAAGACATCAGAATATCTCTGGTGCTTAAACCTATGAATGAAATCAGGGTATGCAATCTTAAAACATAAGGCGGAGAGCATCAGACCCGTCCACTGGTTAGAACTGCAAACAGTAATACAGTCATTGTTAGGCAGCAACTGACTGCAATAAACTGACACTGTAGCTATTTGGGGAGGCAGGATACGTTTGTGCTGCTCCAACACTCACAAGACACAACGTGACGGAGTGAGTGATGACACGGAGGTGACAGACAAACTGATGTGTCAGGACGCTGCTGCTATTTTCTCCTCTCAACCTTCAGCACCAAACATCAGCTGACCTGAGAATCTGCTGTGAATTCTGACTTTCGCTCTGAAACTCATCAGCTGCTTCCCACTTTACTTTCTGTGCATGTCACATGTTGCCCCGCATGTTTCACAATGGAGCTGAGCACTTGTTAATATCACGTACTGTACAGTGGGCTCAGTGCGCATCTAAAGTACCTGTAAAAAGGTACTTTGCAGATTTACACAGTTGTTTCCATCTCTTCATATCCTGAGGTTGATTTCCTGCCAATTTTCAATCATCTATGATTTATGTCTCCTTTCACGTCCGTAGTTTACTGCAGGAAATTGACCTGTGATTATGGCCACTCGAACCCAAGGACCTGATGAACTTGACGAGGACACGGTCACCTTTGGACCTGACGCATTTGAACGAGGTGAGACAGAAGCTAAAAGTGAGATCTGTGAAGATGATTTCAGATCAACGTATTCAGGAATTGAGATTACATTTTGTAGAATTAAGGAGAATTCACTTGCAAATCACTTGGTATCCTTTGCCTTATTTATTTGGATAATGCAATTTAAATGTATTACTTTTAATCTAATATCTATGGCTTGGACAACTTTTTTGCTCATTTATATAATTTCTTAATCATTTTTCTAATAAGTTCTCCAAGGTTTCCTTAAAATAACTTTATGTAGTTTTGGTACTAATTAGAGGGACAATAGAGGAAGTGTTCACTTATACACTTTGGTTTCTTTCGCTCCTAGTTTATGCACCAGTGTAACTCCAAGTTTTTAACTCAGTGCTCTGCAGGTCAAGCTGAACATGCAAAAATACATTTATTTACAAGCACAGAACCGTTTTCATTAAGTAATGAAAGAATACTTACTTGGGTTTAAATGCACTTTAAAGAAACCCATTTACTGATTGATACCTTTTGGTTATGAAAACCTAAGAATGGTTACTATATTATGTCTTATTTTTCAGTTGAAAACAAGCAAAAGTGTTATCACACTGGCATTTGGTTAATGAATTCAGTAGGGCTCTACATGCCCAACATGAGGTCTTCTTTTTTCCATAGCTGCTGTCAGGTGCGACCTCATTTCTATAAACTGACCAACAGTGACTCTGCAGCTGCACAGTGACTGAATAACTAGTGAACGTGTTACGTACCGTATGAGAGAATGTGTGAAAAAGAAAGAAACCTTTTGTGTAAGTAAAAAGAAAGGTTAGAGACTGTTGAATATATGAGCACATGAAAAAATGTGTGTGAAATCCCAGACCCTTGGTCACACAGTCGATGAGAAGTGTAGGAACAAGGAGAAACTTCACTTTTAGACTTTCAGCCTTGCTTGTAATTAAATAAGTGAAATGTTATTGACCTCTTTGTAGTGGCTGGGGATTTGCAGAAAACAAATTCAAATATCCAGCTGAGAAAATAGATCGTTGTTGGCATAAAAACCCAAAGTTAAATGATTTGTTCACGTTTGACCATGACTGTGGTTAAGAGCGATGTTTTGCTGCAGATTCGGCTCGTGGCTTCCAGGGAAATGTTGCAACAGCTATTGGATCGACTGCCATAGCGTTTGCCTTCCCACCAGGATAGTAATTATCGTGATCCTCTTACGTTTCATCTGGTTTAAATGTATATTTGTCCAATGCTTTGGTTTATGAACAAATACCTGCTAAACTAATAACATTCCCATCAGCCTCAGTTGTACTTTGTGTTTAGCGCTAATTAGCAACTGTTAGCATGAACCTGCATTGTTTCTGTCCGACCCAGAAGCAGTTTTGGGCCTGAGCCTGATTTAAAGTCTGTTTTGTAATAACCTGGACAGGTCAGGCCCAATCGGGTTCGGGCAGAGAATGAAGTGCCATTTTTTAGGAAGAGTGTGCAGGTGCTTCACCTTCCCGGCCATGAAGCCTGGTGTCTCTGCTAAAAGGAGCTGCATCAGACATCAATAGAGAACACTACAACTCTGCAGTAGAAGTGAAAGTAAAGGAAAATATATTCATATTTATAGTAATATCATATAATCACAATCAAACACATTCCACGACACAAAAAAAAGAACAATCATCTCCCTTCATCGGTCAAGGGATTTCAGTAAATCTCAAGAAAGACTTTTATTATTTTTGTACCAAAATAGGCAGTTAGAGCAGGGATAAATATTATAATATGTTAGATATAGACCCATCTCTGTAATAGATTCTTTGCATCGGTGCTTTACTCTAACAGACAGTGGCATGGCCCCCTGGCTAAAACACAGCCAGAGTCACACAGTCTGTCCAATTCTGTCAACTGACAACACCACTGGTTTACTGGATTCATGGAGGACTACGGATGGCGAGAAATGATTCAACTGGACATTCTGTGAGGAAATATTAAAGCTTTCAAAACACATGTGGTCAAAACTATCTACCGTTTGGGTCTAAGAGCTACTCTGTTGACAGAACGGTCTTTCTGTGCGTCTCTGATCTCCAGTCAGCTTGGAGGAGTCGCCTTGGGGGGGGGGTTGAGGGTGGAGATGGGAAGTGGGTGGCTGACAAGGTCCATACAGGGGCTGTGTTACCAAAAGCATCTCAGTATTTCAAATGTTACACTTGTCATGTTTCAGGTAAGCCCCATTTGTGACTTCACTCTCTTTTAGCTCTGTTTTTGGTCTCCACCATCTAGGGAAATATCTGGCTCCTCAGCTGTAGAACGCTTCACCAGCTAGTCGCTAACTGCGTCTGTCTGTCGTTTTTGGTGCTAAGCAGGTTGTGTATAGTGAGTTTTTACAACTTTTTCAATGAAAACAGCAGCCTGCTGCGACCAAACACGACTCTGAGTTGTGAGAGTGAACTGAAACAATAAAGTTGTGGTCTAGACGGATTAACGATGAACTGAAACTCACTATAAAGCTCTGTAAAGGCGAGGAGAGTTGCAGATTCAGGTGATAATTCTATGTTCACATTAACACACTGAGTTCACATTGTCATTTGATACATTGTTATTATAAAAATATTGATTATAGTTGCTTTAAGGGAAAAAGCCAAATCGTTATTTTGTACCTGTTACCCAGCAGAGGGTTGCATCTACAAAGATACTGTCATGATCTCACAGATGTCAATTATCTGCCCGGAAAAAAGGAATAAATGTTTGCTCGAGGATAAACCACTATTTAAATGGAGTATTTTCACAGATGGTGACACTGATCCTGCCACCAACTGTCAATCAGGGGTGTAACGTTAACCATGTTGCCACCAGTAAACCTCATGCTCACGCATAATATAAAACAGGGACCCCCTCCAAATCCATCCATCCATCTTCAACCGCTTGTCCCTATCGGGGTTGCGGGGGGGACTGGAGCCAAACAGAGACAGACAACCATTCACATTCACACCTACGGGCAATTTAGAGTTATCAATTAACGCGTGCATGTCTTTGGACTGTGGGAAGAAGCCGGAGAACCCGGAGAAAACCCGCGCAGACACGGGGAGAACATGCAAACTCCACACAGAAGGGCCCCAGCCGGGATTCGAACCAGACATTTACCATCTTATAAAAGAGTGAAAAGAAAAGTTGTTTTCAAGTTGGGTTCAATGCAGGCCTGTACGTAACTGCATACAACAAAGTGTGGATTTTCCTCTCTTCTTTTTTGTGTTCAGTACAAGTTAAGGTTTATATGTTCTGTGATGTGTGTTAACCTCAGTCGAGAGATTGGCACAGCGATTGTCACGTGACTGATAGAGCCGGCATCGAAAGGCTTCTTTCACTGTAAAGTTGCACATAGCAAAAAATGGAAAATGGTGCTTCAATCTTTCTGGGCAGACTTTAGACATCTGTGTGTTAATGAAAACACCTTTGATGGTTCAAGCCACTGCTGGACGACAGGTAAAAAGACAACGCTTTGATTGTCCACCATGTGCCTGTATCATGGAGTGATGTATGGAGCACTAAGGTCACAAATGGAGCTAGTTTCAGGTGTCATTCATGCACACTGGGACTGAAAGCTTAAACGTATGAATCCAGCGTGGAAAAAAAGAGCTAATGCAGTTAATTAGTGGGTCGTGACAGCAGCGTTCACCAGAGGAGTTCGCCTTGTGTCTTAAACTACGCAACAATAGCATGACATACAGCAAATGACCATAAAGAGTTCCCTGACTTTGTTAGGTCTTTCAAACCGGCATAATAACCACAGATAGCTGAATGAAAAGTGAGTGTACCACACGTCCAAACACCAGAAACACTGGGATCAGTTCTGTCATGCTCAAAGATGCTTTTAAGAAACCAGCCCTCATTAGTGCATCTACGGAAGGAAAGCTATAACGATGATGCTGATGATTATGATCGTGATGATAGTGTCGATGAAGATGATACACCGTTTGATGCTGGAGTGCTCGACTAATGACACACTGTGAATGTGGCGGAGGAGAGGAGGAGAGAGATGAAAGCGGGAGACAGAGAGGAGGATTGAAGGCAGAGAAGTCCTAGTGGGACAGGAACTTGGGTAATAAAGTTTTTTTAAATGGAGCTTCTGGACCCGCATTTATCAAACGGCTTAAAGTGAATTTGTTGGACTTAAAATGCTTCACTTGTACATTCTTGAATGTGATTTAGAAGGATTGCACAGTATATTACAGTAGCTTAGTCTATTATTTGCATTGGAATTGAACATTTAAGTGGATTTTACACTTTTACTTCCTTACTACTTCCTTTTTCTTCTATTTGCTTCTCGTGTTTATCAGAGTGCAAACAACAAGAATAAAGTCATTGATTCTGTTTGCAAATACATCTTCATTATCTGCACTCGTCAGTGTAACACTAATTTGCCCTCATTATCTGTTTTCTCTGGTGCACCTCGTCTGCCAACAACAGAATGTATTTCCTGCTCCACTTTCACTTTCTTCTTGTTTCCATTTAAGCCCAATATTTTATCCATAACTTTCTACTGGATACATTGAGGATTTCACATGAACTTTTTAATAATTAAAATGACTGACGCAGAATAACATCACTGAGTGAAATAGAAGCATTTTTTGAATAGGGCAGTTGTTTATAAATCCTTATCTTGGATTGGCTGCTCCTATTCTGAGCGTACGTGGAATTACCTCCACTAAGGGGGTTATGTTTAAAAGAAAAAAAAGGATACGTTTTAAAAATACTGGACCAAATTTCATAAAACTTGTTTAAAGGGTGTAACATAGGCCAAGGAAGAAGCCTTAAAATACTGGCTCTGGCTCTGAATCACGGGGCAGGTGCAAAAATTCTTTTCCACTTTCTTTACCATTTCTCTCAGGGTCTTGGCAGAGGTCTGTGCTCTCCGAGTGCCCTTCTAGTCAATCATCTGATCACTTGAAGGCTTCTTTTAAAGGTTACTCATACACTCTGCTGCAAATACGAGTGAGATGCTTAATAAATGTGTTCTAATCTTTACTTTCAGTAAATGTGAGAAATGTGAGAAATACAGGCTCAGGGCTCCAAATCCATTATGAGGCCCTATACTTTATTTGTTTTAAAACGATCTAATTTAGTTTCACTTAAATTGGGATTGAGAATTCTTGCTTGTCACAACAAATATCAACAAGGGCCTCAATCGTAGAAATCCTCAATTGCTCGTGATTATTTTGTTGCTACGTCTCTAAACAGTAATTGTACTAAAGTTCAATTTTGGCTTTTAATACCAAAATGCTGGGGCACATCATAAAGTGTTCGCCCCATATCTTAAGTCTGTAGCCTAAGGGGGAAAAGGAGGAGGAAGGGATATAAGAGAAAGATAGAAAAAGACTAAACGGGAGCAATGCCATGAGGAAAGACAGACAGACCGGGAAGGAGATCAAGATTTTGTCCCAAAAACATGCTCTTAAAGCTACAGCGTGCAAAAGTCTGCCTCTTGGTGACAATATTATCATTACAAACCCATACATGAATGCATTACCCTTCGTTAATATGAAAACAACAACGACAACAACAATAAGAAGAACAATAATGAAATCAAATCAGATAATGGTACATGTCGCCTTGATTTGAACCACCTCCTTAAACATTAAGGAACTGAGCTGTAGGAAGATCCACCTATAGGCTGCTGGACGGACATTAGCCCCTCCCACTTCAGGAAGTAGCAGTCCCAGATAGTCCCAGCCTCGTCCGACTTTGTGTGCTTGTGTAAATGTGTGTGTGTTTGTGTTTAGTGATGTGTGTGTACGAGAGAGACAGAGGGAAAGAGAAAGAGACAGACAGAGAGAGAGAGAGAGAGAGAGAGAGAGAGAGAGAGAGAGAGAGAGAGAGAGAGAGAGAGAGAGAAAGAAAGAGAGAGAGAGAGAGAGAGAGAGAGAGAGAGAGAGAGAGAGAGAGAGAGAGAGAGAGAGAGAGAGAGAGAGAGCGAGCAGGCTGATAATAGAAAATCTGAGATGTAGGAAGTGTTGAAAGAGTGATGTGTATGATCATGTAGCATGTGTGTGTTGATTCAGAGTCGCTCCTTGGTGGGCACCCAGATGTAAGGACCAGACTGCTCCTCGATGATCTGCTTCACCTGTGAATACACTTCCTCCAGAGATGAGCCGTGGACTATAGCTGCAGACAGAGGGAGAGAGAGAGAGAAATGTATATCCAAGAACAACATCGGGGTTTCTACACCTTTTCTCAGGTCAAATTAAAGCACTTTTTTAAGCACTTTCAAGGTCCATTTTCAAGCTTTTAAATGACATATTTCTACGAATACACAGATATTATTTCACTTTTTTCATTAAAATCACATTAAAAGAGATGGTATTATGTTATAAACAACTAAAACTGTTCTGTAATACCAAAAGGATAAGACATTTAATTGTATTTCTAAATCTATTTGTTGTGAAAGAAATGTGGATACAATTTCAAGCATTTTCAAGCACTTTATCCAAAATTCAAGCACTTTTCAAACCTTGAAACATAAAAATTCAAGCATTTTCAAGGATGTCGAGCACCCGTTTGAACCCTGAACATTTACCAAAACATACTATTACCAGCAATCCACAGAAAACAAATGGGTTACAGTGCTTGCTTTTGTTTTGTGTACGTGTTTGTGTGCTGGTGAACTAACCGGTGAAGAACTCTGTGAACTCCTGCTCCAGTTTGACAGCTCTGTCGAAGGTCTTCCTCCCCTGCTCCTCAGTGAGGCGCTTGTTCATCTCTCTGGAGAGACACACAAGAGGAACAAACGTCAAGATGTAGAACAAGGATCTAAAACAGCTTTTACATGAAACT
The DNA here is from genome assembly GCF_963691815.1 of Echiichthys vipera. Taxonomy (NCBI): domain Eukaryota; kingdom Metazoa; phylum Chordata; class Actinopteri; order Perciformes; family Trachinidae; genus Echiichthys; species Echiichthys vipera. The sequence goes on from NC_139828.1 coordinate 7,136,001, forward strand.
AAACCCTCAGGGACCTCTTTGACCTCACTGTGAAGTTAAACAAGCGTCAAATTACACAATAAAGAAGATTGAGAGAATATAGCATTGGCCAAGTTGCAGCTAGCCTACAGTGTGTTTCAAGATAGTTTTATGAGTCTCAGTGCATTTAGTTGGATGTTCTGGAGCTTTCAACCATATAACATTGTCCTCGTTAGCTGATAGGAGCCTGCTCCGGTGTCATGAAGTAGAATCCCAATCCTCTGAGCACTTTTTAGGATCTCTCATCCAAGTTGTTTTGGAAAGTTGAGCTTGAGGGTCGAGCTGCTGATGAGGACCATGTAATAAAACGGAAAGCTCCAAAACACGCAAATAAATGGACTGCCAACATGGGGGAGTGAATCTACAAGTGCTCAGAGGAAAGGACTTCCTTATCTGCTGATGAGGGACACGTGATATGCCAGAAAGCTTAAAAACGAGCAACTTAACGGACATTTTGATGACATCATATTCAGATGGCTTACAGGATGTTGTCGACGCTGCGTGGTCTTATGAAGACGGCGATGGGATGAAGGCCTGCCAACTGGAGACGCTTTATCGCATTCCCTGATACATCCAGTATACAGTGTTTACCCTGCGAGAGAGACGTAGAGTTGTTTCTGTTTCCTCTCACCTATGCGTCAAATCTCTCTTTCCTCATGCTCTCTTTAAACTCACCTTTTCGGCGACTTCTTTGACCGACTGTATGCTGGTTCCATACAGATGGTTGTTATACTGTCCGGCCTCTATGAACTTGTGTTCCTGGATCTCTGACTCCATGAGCTCTCTGGAGGACATGAAGTGGTAATCTCTGCCGTCCATCTCGTAGTCTCGCCGTGGCCGCGTTGTGTCTGAGGGTCATCGATACACACATTAAGCTATTTAAGAATAAATATAAAAACCTCATATACCTGATGATCACGTCCCTTTCAGGCGTTACTTCTGTGTGTCAATCGACAGGTGTCAAAGTCTAACTTAGGCTGTAAATGTTAAGGTATTTGGTTAATGCTATGTAATATCTAACTCCATATCCACCCCAAGCACATATTTTATTACATATTTTATATCTAAAAACTACCAATAATCAATTGTTTGGATATAAGTAAAGATGGTGGCATTGCAGCTCACTTCTCATCTTTGACTTCTTTGCAGTTTCGCACGAGGATTTAAACCTTAAACATATTAAAAAGTCTGTTGCGCTGCATAATCAGACATGACATTTACTTTCTGTTCACTTCTTCTAGTGAGTTAATAAAAATGTCCGATTTCATTACAGCTTCATATAAAAATATCTATATTTTTTTATAGTTTTAATTATGATTTGTTTTCCTTGTGAGCAAAGTTTCAGTGTTGTTTTCAGTGTTATTTTAAAGGCCACTGCTGGGATTGATCACTAAGTTAAGACACTCACGTGGGACGCAGGAGCCAAATTTGTCGGGGAACTCGGAGATGAGGTCATCATTGATCCGATCTTTCATTGGACCAAGAATGATGACTGGCCGTGTGTAATTAACTGGGATACGACAAACAGAACAAGGACACACTGAGTAAGCAGAGTTAAGCAATGCCAACATTTGGAAATAAAAACTATTGCTAAATATTTGTGTATATGCTGTTGAATGCCTTCAGTAACCACATTTCCTGACCTTCCTGCTGCATGACAGGCTGGTAGGTGAGGAAGATCTCCTCCTGGCCAGCTGATCGGACAAACAGAAATGATGAACACATTTAGAGGCACAGTGGGCTGGATTATTGACAATAAAACACACCCGACCCTTTTCTACTTTGGGACTAAACTTCTTCAACAGCTCTGGAAAAAGCAGGCTGGAGAAGCAGAGAGAGGTCACTTACACACAAACAAACACACACACACACACACACACACACACACACATACACACACACACACGCACACACGCACGCACGCACGCACGCACGCACGCACGCACACAAAAATACTCACATGCACATAAAAACACATGAATCACAACATGCAAAAGCACATGTGCATGTATGCATGCTACCAACTAGCACACACAAAGAAACACACACACAAGTAAATTGGACAAGAACGAAAGAGAGAGAGAAAGAAAGAAAGAAAGAAAGACAGAAAGAAAGAGAGACAGAAAGAAAGACAGAGAGAAAGAAAGAAAGAAAGAAAGAAAGAGGAGGGTCTAGACTTACAGGAACTACTCTCACTATCGCTGGTGCCAGAGGTTACCAGCTCTGGAAGGACAAGACAGGTCAGAGTCAGCAACACACACACGTACAAACACACAGATGCAGACAAACACACAGACATATTGTTTCTATGCCGCACTTTCAGCTGTAACAGGAAACATCAGCCACACACATTCCACGCATCCGTTTTTCTATATTCGCTCGTCCTGTTCAGCAAGAAAGCAAAGTTTATTTACACCTTTCACCGTAATAAAACCAAGGTAATAAATTAAAATACATTCAAATAAATAAAACAAAGATACAACACCACATGAAATAGACCAGAAGAGATTTTCGCTGCTTTTTAGAGTCCGCAGAGTGAGTTCTGTGCAGGTGAGCATGAGGCCGGAGCCTATCCCAGCATGCATCACACAATCTAAAGCGAAACCAAAAGGATGTGGCCAAAAGTATATGGACACCTGAGCATTACAGCCTCAAAGCGAGTTTGCAACTTTCTTTAGAATTTCTACTTCATCACATTAATAAAAAGGTTCCACAAAGCCAAGAGGAATCCTCTGGAAAACAATCAATTTGAACATTAAATATTCTACTTTTTCTCATGAGATAAAAGAGAAATTTTAAAGGGTAACTCAAGTGATTTAGTGCTGTACTTCCATAAAGTTAGGGGGACCAGAACGATCACAATCAAAGCAGCAAAAGTCCCATAATGCAACTCAATAGCATCTTTCGTCCAGGCCAAAATACATTGGGTGCGTATGCGGCATGCCCACAGCCATGCACGTCCAGTACATCCAACTGAAGCTGTTACAGGGACCACAGAAGCTGCACGCACCTGTGCCTCAAGTTTATTTTTACACAGCTTGTTTTTTTTTTTGCCTCACTACCCGCGGCTATGCAGGTTAAAACTACAAAGAACTGTTTCAAAATGATTAAGATACACAACTCCTTGCACCAGAGGGCAATGTGAGGCAGCAGAGCCTCCAAACACTGCATAACAAGCTGCATTATCACTTGGAAATACTCAATATGAATAAAATGAAGCTGGCAGCAGGCACACAACCGTATCTGTGTGGATAAAGAAACGCCTACATGCGCTGTGTGTCAGACTGCAATGCAGGCTTTCTGCTGTCATCACAAACTTCCCAGAAACACAACAAACATCTGCAGTGGTAGAAAGTGCAGTATATAGCATTTGGATCGTATGCTACACGACATCTCAGAGGAATATATTGTACTCATCTTCTCATCTCATCTTCAACCGCTTATCCGGGGTCGGGTCGTGGGGGCAGCAGCTTTAGCAGGGGACCCCAAACTTCCCGGGCCACATTAACCATCTCTAACTGGGGGATCCTGAGGCGTTCCCAGGCCAGTGTGGAGATCTAATCTCTCCACCTGGTCCTGGGTCTTCCCCGAGGCCTCCTCCCAGCTGGACGTGCCTGGAACACCTCCCTAGGGAGGCGCCCAGGGTTCATCCTTACTAGATGATCCTGAACCACCTCAACTGGCTCCTTTCAACGCAAAGGAGCAGCGGCTCTACTCCGAGTTTCTCACAGATGGCTGAACTTCTCCCCCTCTCTCTAAGGGAGACTCCAGCCACCCTCCTGAGAAAACCCATTTTGGCCGCTTGTACCCTCGACCTCGTTCTTTCCTTCTATAGTTATTACGAGCTGCTCTACAAATTAAGATTTTTAATCACCAATCAGTATATAAAATGAGTAAAATTATCCTGTAAGCGCTTTTACTCTAGATACTTTAAGTACATGTTACTGCCTACTTAGGGTACTTTCACTTAAATTGGACTTTGAATCCAGTAGAGAGAAGAAGAAGAAGAATTACTTTATTTATCCCGCACAGGGAAATTGAATTTTTTCACTCTTATTATTATACATGTTACACACATACAGGCCCGAAACACACACATGCACAGACAGGACCTATATACATGCAATTAAGGAGAGATGTCAGAGCGAGGGGGCTGCCAGTGACCAGCGCCCCGAGCGGTTGGGGGTTCGGTGCCTTGCTCAACAGTGCCCAGGAGATGAACTGGCACCTCTCCAGCCACCAGTCCACGCTCCATACATGGTCCTAACAGGGACTTGAACCAGCAACCCTATGGTTCCCAGCCAAGTCACCTATGGACTGAGCTACTGTCGCCCCAAGGGAGTGTTTCGATAATGTGATATTGCTGCTTTTTCTCAAGTGTCACATCTGAGTAGTACCACTGGACATTTGTTTTGTGTTCTACTGCAGAACATTTTCAGTACTAATTGCTAGGACACTTTTGGTTGCTGCCAGACCTACAACTCCACAGTTAAGATGTCCTGGACAGTGGCCTTATGGATTGAAACTCTACAGTCCCTCAAAGTCGACTTTACTGTCCATTTCAGTACAGCCTCAGCTTCATCCTCGTGCTCCTCCTCCTCCTCCTTTTAGAGTTTGAAGGAGGAGATAATATGAAAGTGGAGGTGAAACGTGAGATAGTGTCAGGCGCTGTAGTTACATATACTGACCAGCAGGTGTCACTGATGGAGAGAGTACCTACCATTATCATCCTGATCCTGCAGAGAGAGAGAAAGAGGGAGAAAGAAAGAGAGAGAGAGAGAGAGAGAGTATTAATCATCATATAGAAGATGATCATAACAGTATCTTGACTGTTATCAGCAGAAGCTTTATTTGAAAGCTCATGGGTTTTCTATTTCTCACACACTCACACAGTTTGAGTGAGCAAGACTAATTTGCAGGATTCAGCATCCAGTGTGTGTGTGTGTGTGTGTGTGTGTGTGTGTGTGTGTGTGTGTGTGTGTGTGTGCGTGCGTGTGTGATCATTTTTTAATTATCAGCTCTTCGCCGTGCAGAGTTGCTGATTGCAGACTTGCTGATTCACACAGTGCGAGGAAAACAGAGAGCGAGCTGACACCACAGTGATATCAATAGCTTGTGTTAGACTCGTGTCTCATCACGCCCTGTGAAGTGTGATTAAAGCCTCGGCGTCGCTTTGCCTTTTGAGCTCTGACTGGAAACTTTCTAAACATCAGAGTGATAAAAAGCTAGTTTGTACTTTTAATTAGCTTCTAATTGAATTCGTCGACACTTTTCAGAGTTACAGGTGTTTTTATGCTGATTTTAATCAGCTCATTTTTCATCAGTTTGTTCATTTCACAACTGTTGCTCTATAGAAAAGACTGTTATCTCTTAAAATCTAGTGCTAGCTGAAGAGTGAAGCCTATTTGTGAATATGAATGTGTTATTAGTGATGTGATATATTCTTAGCAGAGCCTAGTGAGTAATACCCTTTTAAAAGTAAGCAGAAAGAAGAGAAGAGTTATCAGAATTATCATAATTTATGACTGGTTGACTAAGAACAAATAATCATCTCAACATCAGGAACATCTGGACTTTTTATGGTTATTGACAATATTTATTTCTAATTTATGGAGTTTTTAAAGAGAAAGATTGCCTCTGAAAAAAACCCTTAACTCTCTTTGAAGCTGTCTTTATCCGATGTTCAGATTTCTGTTTTGTAAATGTACGCAAATAAGTACATATTTAATAAGATAATGCAACAGTTGCATATTTAAACATAACATATCAGACAACAAAAAAAAAAACGATTAATCAACTGAGGAAGTTTCATGGTGATATCCACTAGTTAGATTTGTCCACCATATCCCCCTGTGGTGTCTCCCCTTAAACAGATGCAGCTCATTCAGAATGCTACAGTTTAATAATAAAATATCCATTTAATAATACTCCATTTTTAAAATAATCAGATCTACTGTCTGTAGAGCGGGCATTTGATCCTAGGAGGATTAATATTGCAGGATCTACAATATGAACTGCACGGCTTCATGTTACCAGAACATGGAGCTGTTTTTAGATCCGCACTTACTTTTTTATTTTAATTCCTTTATATTTTTCAACCTTATTTTGTCGCTTTAGTTTCAGTTTAGTTTAGTTTTGCTGCATATGAAATGAGCTTCACACAGATCATACTTCTCTTTTATTTAATTTTCCATGTATTTGCTATGTTATGTTTACCTATATTGTTTCCATTTTGCTGAACCCCCCATGGCCACACTGATTCATTTATTTTTTCTAAAGTACTGTTTGTTTTATTGATTCTTTGTGAAATATTTAACCTATTTTATTTGATTCTACAGGATTTTCAGATGCTTTTTGAGCCTAAAGAATTTTAACTACATGTTGCACCGTGTATGACTGTGTATGTGTCAAACAAACATGAAGTGCTGTGCTCTCACTGTCATGAACGGGACAGGAAATAACACAGAGGAACCAGACCCAAATGCAGACAAGGACACAGAGTATGGTACTAAACCAAAACAAAGGGATCCAAGTACAGGGGAAAAGTACACGGCGAAGGATGACGCTCGCTGAAACAGCTTGATGAGAAATGGTAGAAAAGTCCAACATGTCTGTGTGGAAGTATTGTTTCTACCCTTGATTTTATCAGCAGCTCAGTCATATATAATTAAGCCGTCGGGCGGAAAAACACTTTGTGCACATGGCTCAACAGCGTGTCAACACATTCGAGTTCGGGTTTTCATCTTCATCTACAGTAAGAGCCTCGTGGTATCCAGGTTTCATGTTGCTGTTTTTTTAATCGTAGTTGACACATGAGGGAATAAGAGAACCCTGTCGTGAAGAGGGTTTAATCTCAACAACAGCCTTTAGTTTTACTGTTATAAATGAAAAGGGTGGATGGTTGTTTCTTCTGACTTTATCCCTCTTACTAATACCCACTTAAGTGCACCACAAGGTTAACTCTATTTAGACTCTGTGACCTTTATGAGGGCCCTAAAGGTTGATAAATGAGGTCGCTACTCACCGATCTGTCCTGCGACCTCGCCACTCTGACCGTCTTTAACCTCGACCTCTCCTTTTTCTCTGCCCTGTGAGATGTGAAGGACAGGGAAGTAAAAACAAAGCGTTAAGGGAAATGCTGAGATGACACTTAAGCAAGATTTGTTGTGAAGGAAAATTTCAGAAACGGGAACAAATCAAGCATCAATCTTTCTTCAGGCATGTCAGACATTATTCATTCCTTCATTGTGCAACACTGCCTACACAACAGTTAACGGGGGTTAAACCAGGCGAACGTGAACTTTATTTGATCTCCTCCTGTGTCTGGCAGATCAAACCTGTTATCACAGAATCCTCTTACAGCATTTGGCAGTCGAACTGTACTGTAGAAGTACTTAAAATCGATTGTATTGTATTGTTACATCCCAAAAAATACACAGATAAAGTCGGAATATCGTCGCTTTATTCAAAAAGTAATTTGATGTATTTTTGGGTCTCACTCTGAGCAGCACTGTGCGATTATAGGATTCTTGAATAGTAGTGAGAGATAGTTGATTGCATTTTTATGGACGCTAATATCCAGACGTTATGTAACTTGACAGAGCAGAACATGTCCACGTCAGATTCATGTCCACTCATCTGGATGTGATTAACAAATGCAAAGGGATGAAAGGAAGGCCAGACGTAAAGTCTTTAGTCTCAGGGTAGAAAAGGCACTTTGTCCTCATGGGGGGTTCGGTTCTGCTTGCTCTGGACGGTTTTGTCTTTTTTTTTTTTGCCACTTCCTGTCCGCAAGAATTTCAAATCAGGTGAACCTCCAGCGTCTCAGCTCAGGGGCCTGTTTCTCTCTTGAAGCCTTATTTTATAATTTAGGCTGAAAACCCAGATGCGCTTTAAACGAAGTCTTGAATAATGCAGCTTTTAGCCTCCTAATGTCTGTAAACAGCAAAACAACTGGCGCTGAAAACAGACCGGCAGCGTCTGGGTCCATGGTAGGAATTACAATAATGACGAAAGGAACAATGTTCGACTGCAGGCTATTCTTTGGCTTTAATCCCCGATGACAGCTCGGCTCTGAAAGGCTTTAAAAGCAAACAATACCTTCACGTGAGCAGGTTTACACTCCTGCATCAGCACAGGAGTTGTATTTGTTTCTCCTTTCAAACCTGTGTTTCTATGGTCTCCTGTTCTCTCTCCTCTTTTGTATACTTAAATAACACGGCGAGAATTGAATTAAAATGCAAAAATACAGTGGTTAGATAGAGAGGACAGTGGAGGTGGGGGATGACAGAAGGAGCAAGTGAAGCGTTAAGAGGAAGAGAAGAAGGAAGAGAGGGCAGAAGGACAGGAGCAAAACAAAAGGAAGAAGAGGAAGACAGAAGGAGAGTAGGTGAGGGGAGGTGAAGAACAGAAGAGGAGGAGGGGTGGGTGGAGCACAGAGAGGTGGTGGTGTTGGTGGTGGTGGTGGGGGGGTAGAAGAAGGAGGAGAGGATGGAGGAGAGAAGATGGGTAAGAGGATAAGACGACGAGCAGCTGGAACAAAAAGACGGCAAAAGAAGGAGGTGGAGGAGAAAAGGAAGGGAGAAGGAGGGGGAGCTAATATAAAAAAACTGCTTATTTCAATTATTTCTTATATTATAATATCCTGTATCCTCTTTTAATAACTAAACCTCCGGTGGATGTAATATCTTCTTTCATATTTTTCTTTATAATAAGTAAAGTTTTTCATTACCCCCTAATGCACCAGCCTCTATTGTAACACCTCCGTCTATTAATACCCCACCGTCTAAACCTCGGAGAGACCATCTCTACATCCATCCCTCTCATGTTTCAATTCTCTCCCTCCCACTCATCTTTGTTGCCTCTAATCCCTCTTTTTATTCTACCCTTCCATCTCAACACACATCGCTCTCATCGCCTCTCTCTGCGCCACACACACTTGTTCTAAATCATCTCCTCTTCTCACCTCCGAAACCTATCAGCATCTGTCTGTCACCTCCTCCGCTAGGAAACAAGGAGGAGGTGAGAGGAAGGAGCTTCCACCACAGGTTTACATTTCGGCAGATTCTACATAATGATGATATTTGCGGTGTTATGGGCCGGGAGCAAAATGTCACATCAACGTAAACTGAAACCAATTTGAAACTCTTCACCGCTGAGAGCTGTCCTGGAGCGGGAAAAAATGTAGGGGACGTGAAAGGGGAGCAGAGGAGGGGGAGGTGGAACAGAGAGAGGAAGACATGAAGGAAGAGGAGGTGAAGAGGCGAGGATGGGAGGACAGTAGGAGGTGAGGAGGAAGAGGAAGAAAGGGAGAAGAAAACAAGGTGGAGAGGATAGGAGACAAGGGAAGGAAAGGAAGAGGTGCAGGTGAAAAGGAAGGAGGAGGGAGGAGGAAAGAAGGCGAAGATGAGGAGAGGAATAACAAGGAGGAGAGGAGGGAAGGAGATGAAGAGACGTAGGTGAAAGAGGAGGAAGAGATTTAGAGAAGAAGGAGAAGAGTACAATGAGGAGAGAATGGGGGTGGAGGGAAGGAAAAGAAGAGGAGCAGGTGAAAGAGAAATAGGAATGAAATGAGGATGAGGAGAGGAGGAGGAGGGGACAGGAGGAGGTGAGGAGAAGTAGAGGGGGAAGGGGAAGAGAAGAGAAGAGAACAAGGAGGAAAAGACGAGAGGACTGGAGGGAAGGAAGGACAGGAGGAGGTGCAGGTCAAACAGCAGGAGGACAACGACAGGAGGAGGATGAGGGAAAGAAAAAAGGAGGAGCAGGTCAAACAGAAACAGGAAGAGAAGAAGGAAGAGGATGAGAAAGGAGAGGAAAGAAGGAGAGGAGCAGCAGAAAAGGATAGGAGAAAGAGGAGACGAAGAGTAGGAGATGAACAGCAACTCGTATGGAATCGATTGTGTGAATATAGATTGTGTACAGCATTGATGTTTGGCGCCTAGGCTCTGACCTTGTCGCTCCCTCTCCAGTTTTAGGAAAGCAGGAAGTGGGGAACAACAACCCTAACTTCCCTCTTAAAGTCCCACTGCAGACATGTTTTACAGTCTGCAGAAAATACTCTGCAACATGGTTTTCCCCACACAGGAACCACTGCTGTTGGTGCTAGGTTGAGGCTTTTCGGTGACTACATTTGTTAACATTAGAGTATGAGTGGAGGAGGACTTTAAACATCAGAGCCAATAGATAGACTCCAGGGTGGAGGTGGGGCTTTTTGAAATACTATATGCACAGCGGCGGCCGTAGCATCAAATGACAGGCAGGCAGGGGGGCGGACAGCTTCAGTGCACTGTCGTGATAAAGATATACAGTAAATTGTCTGTGTGTTGCAGTGAGAGGTTTCTACCATGTGACTTCAGTGCCTAAACTAGCTCACGGACTTCAATCAATAAATTCAGCTGCCCACTCTCTCCGCAGACCCTTTGAACTCTGACCTCCTGCGGCTGGGGATGACTCCCACTTCAGGGCAGTTTGGAGGCGGGGGGCTGAGGTGGCGGGCGGGCCACCACTCCTCTTCACCGGCGCTGCTCACGTGGAGGACATCCCCGAAATGAAAGGGCAGGGCCTGGTTGGGCGCACTCAGATCTGACGAGCTTCCATCGTAGTCGAACAACGCTCTGCAGACAGACAGAGAGAGACAAACGATGTATTATACACATTTAATCAAAAACAGAAACACACAGATTAGTCATAATTTAGTTACATTGATTGTTGTAATGCTTCTTATTTTCTAAGTATGAAACCATCAAACACCTTTAACAGGAGGAAATGTCTTCCATATTTTGTCTTGATGCCTTTCATATTTCTCTATTATCACTGTTATTATTAGTATTAGTATTAACAACAACAACTCAACATCAAAAATAAACAATTAGAAATGAAATAAACAAAACAAGACCTGATGTAGTAATTAAAAGGAAAACAGCTGAGGTCTGCTGTTATAGTAATTTATGACCTTGTCTGTGGCTATATGCCCGTGTGTGTGTGTGTTTGTGTGTGTGTGTGTGTGTGTGTGTGTTTGTGTGTCTAAACGGTGACCATAGAGTCCAAAACCCATCCAGAGGGAAAAGACCTGGGAAAGTAGGCCAGTGTGTGTGTGTGTGTGTGTGTGTGTGTGTGTGTGTGTGTGTGTGTGTGTGTGTGTGTGTGTGTGTGTGTGTGTGTGTGTGTGTGTGTGTGTGTGTGCGCGCGCGTGTGTGTGCGTGTGTGTGTGTGTGTGCGTGTGTGCAAAGGAACTAGAGCTGAAATAACCGACATCCCCTAAAGTCTCTACTGCCTTCATCAATAAAACATAACATAGACAGGGAAGGAGAGAGTGAGAGAGAGGTAGACACAGGGAGTCTGACTTCAGTACAAAAAAACACCACCTCATGTTTTATTGATGTTAGATTAAAGAGGAGAAAAGCAAGACCTCCACACAGGACATTATATATTAAGCTGGCTGCTAAAATGTGACTTTGTGATCATCAGCTCAGATGATACTTCATACTGGTGGAAACTGGGCTTATGTATTAGCAGGTAGCACCAAGACCACCAGGCACCAAACAGTTTGTGTGGTTTTATTTTACAGGCATGTGGTTTCCTTATAATTTATCAAAAGTTCGCTGTTTACCAAAACTATTTGGTTCTATAATTACTGGGGGAAAAAGAGCAACAAGTCCAAATCAAAACAACAAAATACATAATTTGTCTGTGCCTTTCAAAACCTTTACAAATCAGTTTTATGACGTGGCAACACTATTGTTAAGGTTTGGTTCGGTTTAAGCAAGTTTTGTTGCCATGGTAACAATAATAACCACATGGTTAAGGTTATGGAAGCATTGTGCTCATGCAAACACTAATACAACGGTGACTGTTGGTTGGAAACAGGAAAAAAAACAGCGGTTTCCTGTGGAAGTCCAACTAGTGCAGTGCCCCTTCTGGTTGTGCCTGTGCGAAAGTGCTGCTCGACTTCACAAGCAACACGGCACGCCCTTGGGTCCTCAGCAATACGCCCGCCAAGTGTGAAGTCCATTGGGTGAATGCTTCTTGAGCGATGTGAAGGCCAGTCATTCATTCATACATTCATGCTTACACACGCAGACAGAGATTCCGTCTTTAATGGTTAGATGATGCTGCTACAGCGCCACCTATTGCCTATATGTCCACTCAGACGTCATATCTGCACACGTCCACCAAATGCGGTTGCAATAGCTGTAATAATAATAACTTTTTTCTATTATTATTAATAATATTCAGTCACAAAAAGGACCTTTATACATGCACGAGTGAGGGGGCTGCCAATGCATCGGCACCCCAAGCAGTTTGGGGTGCGGTGCCTTACTCAACGACATCCTGGCAGTGCCCAGGAGACGAACTGGCACCTCTCCAGCCACCAGTCCACACTACAATGGACTCGAACCGGCGACCCTACTGTAGCCAGCAGAGTCCCCTATGGGCTGAGCCACTGCAGCTCCAAGAATCAGCTCTTCCCGCAGCGTTTGAGCAAACTTTGAGTGACTGCATGGAATATCAAGAATCAGGAAGAGTCACTATTGAGCTTGGTCGAGAGACGTGCTTTACCTAATTTGGTCACGATTGCTATTTTCAATATTAAATGCAGAACTCAATGAGACATTAGAAATGTTTCCGTATTATCGTGATACTGTACGTTAAAATGTTCTAAAAATAGAAAAATATCCAAAGATATTCTGGACATATGAAGTGCAGGCGTACATTTACATTAGTGGGTCTGCATATACACACAAGAGTAGGTCAGCCTTCACATGTGAGTGTGTAAATAATCTTATAGAAGAAAATATAGAGTAAAAAAACAGAGTTCCACATGTCCCAAATGACTTTGCAGCAATCATGTTACACTGATGGACAGTGTGTAGTATTATTAAGGGCACATGTAAATGTAATTCTAAATCAATTATAGATTCTCACAATTACAGTCGCTTCAACTCCTATGTGGGATCCTCTGAAATGTAATTACTTGAGTGGAGAAACAGTAATTTCTGCAGTATTATTCTCAAATGACAGCATGCGAAAGGTTACAGGAAATACAGGAGGTGCAGGTATGCATTTACATTAGTGCATCTACAGGTAGATGCAGTAAAGGGCAGATTTGAGCATATAAATAACATTTCCTTTCCCTCATTATGTCACCAAGAGAGAAAAGCAAAGTAAAAATAAAGAGTTCCACAAATCCTAGAATTTTTTTAACAAGCAGATTACACCGATGGATCGTTTATTATTAAGGCCACATGTAAATGTACTTTAAATCCATTACCAGCTCTCAGTATTACAGTCGTTTTAATTCCTATGTGGGAACCTCTGAAATCTAATTACTCGAGTGAAGGAACACACGGCTCTGACTGCCGAGTGGAACAGAAACACCTGGTCATCGTTCACACCTTTCCCCCTTCTTAGTCCTGTGGGGATTTTAAACACAAAGTTACTGTTTTGTTTTTGTTGTTGTTGTTTTTTGCACAGCCAGCAACCTATTGTCTGAACTGCATTGCGGTTTAACTTTTCCCTGAATACTCACATGAGATTACTGAATACATGCACTTTATTCCAGAGGCGAATGAGCAGGGTAATTCACTGGACTGTGACCAGACAACAGTGTTGTCTGTATAAGAGGATAAGCAAGTAATAAATAGTAATTTGCCAACTGTTTTTTAATTAATGTTTTACACGGCGTGAATCTGATAAATGCTAATATATTCTCAGGATTAATGTCGAACCACATTCAAATAACATACTTAGAAAAAAAGGCAATTTAAAACTGAAATATTAAGTTCCAAGAAGCAAATGTCCCTGAGCTTCTTGCTTGCTTAAAATGCATTGAAATTGATATCTGCACCAGAGCACAGGAGATATTGGTATCATCTTTCAGTGTCCAGTGAGACACGAGTCTCAGTCTTTACTAGCCCTGATCCAGTCGTCAATGTACTGCCATGAATCCATTAATCAAATCTACATAGAATATAACGACATATCAGGTCTGCAAGCACTTTGAAACCTTTATATTACCTGGCTCTGATAGCAACTGATTCAATGCAAAGAAATCCAAATAGGTAAAGTTTGCAGCTGCATGAATAAAAATAATAAAAAGTGTAAAGACTTTATTGCATTATCATTGATTTGTATCTATCCCTGCCTTTCCAGGTGGAACTTACGCAGTGTATATATAATTACATTGCCGAGCTGGAGCCATACGGTGAGTTTAAAAGAGGACATTAAGGGTGTAAAATGAGAAGAGGGAAGGACACACACACACACACAGACACACAGACACACAGACACACAGACACACACACGGGCATGCCCGCACACACGCACACACACACACACACACAAACACACACGAGAGTCCTACATGTCACCTTGCTTCAGTGACATTTCCTCTCTGAAAAGGTTAGTCCTCTCTCTGGTTAAACACTACTGTACTGTATACTGTATATACAGGACATGCATGAACACGCACACTACAGCACCAGCACCAGACACCGCAAATGTGTCACGCACCAACAGCCTCACCTCAACCAATCAGAGTGTTCATTTATTCTGCAGTAACCTGAGAGAGGAACTTCACGTATGACAGTGATTGATCATGTGGGTGGTTGGCTGATGGGTGGGGGTAACTACATTATTCTATATAACCTTGAGATGATCCTTGCCTGATTTTGACAAGGAACGTTATTTAAATTCATCATGTAAACTGATTTGAAACTCACGGGGGGTGTCATGATAATTGTCGGACACGTGAATATTTCCTTATTAAATCTACAATTATACAGTCATGTGCACTGTGCTCTGTTGTATAGCACAGAAATGCTAGCATCAGCGCAAGAGATGCCGATTCCGGCCTCTCGATCACTTTGTTACACACCCAAATATCTCAACGACTACTAAAGGGGGAAAAAAACCACCATAATCTTTCCTATGGAGCTATCAATGCTTTGGTTTAAGACCAAATACCTCTGAAACTAAAACTCTGCTGTCATTTTTTTAACTGTTAGCATGCTAACATGCTAATATGATAAGATTCATGCTGGAGATTTAATAAAGTGCTGACTTACATTTTGTTTTGGTCTGTTAATCTTCTGTTGTGGTGTTATATTAATGCCTATTACTAAAAACACTACAAATGTAAATATGGATCACGATAAGCTGCTTATACAAATGAGCAAAGGGTTGTTTTTGTGGAGAACCGTCTCTCTTCCTTCTGTGTGACATTGGTTGTATTTTTGCCAATTTCTTCTGTGACATATTTTTCTCCATCCATGCGTCTGTCGCTGCTCTCTTAGCCGGGTCCCTTTGAAAAATTACTGTTTTTGCTGCGCCTAAACAAATGTTAGATTTGTATACAATTGTTAAATTAGCCTCTTTTCCTCTTTTTGCAGAAAACTACATCTCTTAATTATAGCTAAATAAGCTTCAAGTCTATTATAATTGCACCATTTCACTCAAATGCAGCTCAAAGCGCTTTTCAGCAAATCTAAACAATCAATGTGTGATCATGCTCATGCAGACTTGTTCTGATTTAATGGAATGAGCAGTGGACAGGCCATTCCTCCTCACGTTTAGCACAAACCAAATAAAAACAGTGGGTGCACACCTAATTTATGCTAATTATAGTCATGCCTTTGGGTGACTACTGAAAAATTTAACAGTGGTGACGACAAGCAGCTGCAATGTCATCTTTCCTTCTATCTCATCTGATCTCATTTTCATCCGTTTATCCGGGGTCGGGTCGCGGGGGCAGCAGCTTTAGCATCTTTCCTCATATTTTTCTATTAAATCAAAGGTTCGGGGTCGCTTGTTTTCATGGTGGGTGTGCCAAATAGGTCATTTAAGGTTTTACAAAGCATTGTGGGTCTGCTGGCACAGACTTAACACACTCTACACATCTGAAACTAGAACCCTACGTCAATCACATATTGAATTAAACAGAGAGTTTAAATCAATCCATCAGCTTGTTTCTCAGTGTGATAAATCTCTGACACTTGTTGGACTACAGATCCCAGAGGGCTGAATGTGACCTTTGGCCTCTAGCTGCCGGCACAGAGTCTGACCCCATGATTGCTCTGTGTGTGAGTCAGTCTGTGGGAGAGTGTGACTAGTTCAAGGTGACTCTGTTCCAGCTGCTGCTGCTGCTGCAGCCTTTTCCTTCCAGGCCACTTGCACACAGTTCAGATGTGCACAGTACTTGTCAACTGCAATTTCCTCTGAGCTTTGTATTTTGGACCAGACATAAACATCAACATAAAAAACAATGAAAGACTGATTCTGTTGTATCTCATTTCTCAAACCTGTAACTATGTCCACCAAGAGCGAGTTTAGGTTTTTCAGTTTTCACGACACACACCTTGTGATTGGCTGTCCTGTTTGTCTGTGAGGCTAGGGCGGTGGGCTTACCTAGTTCCATCCTGCCTGAGTAATTAAGAGGGCGTTCCAGGACAGGTGTGGAGGAGAGTTGCGGGGAGGAGTTACGGAGAAGAGTGACCCTGAGTACCTCGAGGAGAGATGATAACCGTGTTTCCTTTCTTTTGTGCGATTACGTTTGTTTAAGTTTTGTCCGTGTGCTACATGTGAAAAATGAACTGTCAAATGGAGTCGAACATAAGTGAGTGTGGGGCCGCTGGGAGCTAGCTGACCAGGTGACGGGCGTTGAAGGAGGCCGACGACGAAGCAGGTGAGCCCACACACACACTTCATCCCCTAGCCTGGCAGCCAAAACATTCCCATTTGAAACCTATGAGTGTATGCGTATTTGGAAGTAGTAAAATACCCTCCATCACAAATACACTGTTACCTCCACCAGGAGTGTGTTTGTGTATCCGTCTGTCCACAGCTTAATCTTCCATATTGCTGGACCCATCAGCCTAAAATTTACTGTGC
Source organism: Echiichthys vipera (assembly GCF_963691815.1). Lineage (NCBI taxonomy): Eukaryota > Metazoa > Chordata > Actinopteri > Perciformes > Trachinidae > Echiichthys > Echiichthys vipera. The sequence continues at coordinate 7,152,906 of NC_139828.1, forward strand.
ACATTCATGACTGTATGCTCAAGGACCTCCGTGTTTGTGGTGATTCAGTTATTGAAAAACCTGTTTTATTGACTTGACTGTCTTATGCAGTCATTGACTTCTTACTCCTTTCTCCTCTTAATCATCTGGTAAGGGCCGTGAGTGATCAACAACTGTTCTCTTCTAAGTGCACTTTTCTAGTTTACTATACACTATATAGATAATACAAAGTGGCAGAGGGAGCAACAGTGTGACTACAGAGAGCGAGCTCTGTTCAGTGAGGACAAAGCAGTGAATCAGAGGATGATCGTTTCACAGCTGTTGTGTTTAAAAGCCCAAATAAACACACACAAACCTCTACGCAGTCCTCCTAGAAGGTGCTGTCCTGTTG